>NC_056751.1:777711730-777764230 GCF_019279795.1 Protopterus annectens | reverse complement strand
CTGCACCTTGTGTTTGTAAGGCAAACACCTTAACCATTTGGCCACCCTCCCAACATCCTTCAGGTTAGTAATTTATGTTGCACAGAATACAAATAAAGGCATGATCTCTCCAGGAGTACAAGATAAACAAGGAATGTGTACATACCAAACACTTGACAAAAAGATGAACCAACACCAATAAATGTTAATGCAAATCACTGGTATCTGTATTATTATCTGACAACAAGTTCCAACATCTTAACAGGAGCAAGTTTAATAATTCTAATTAGAACATGCAGCTGAGAGCAGAGAATTTTCATGTAGCCCTGTAATGACTTATCCCATCAGAGAAGAAATAGTCTTTCAAGGCATTTTTGAAAGCATACTTAAAAAACATTTTGTCACTGTGTACAGGGAAGTATGTCTCAGAGCTTGCTGACAAAGAGGTAGAATCGTGATTCAATAAATCTTGGGACTATATTAGATCGCAAAAAAACTTTTCAGTGAAAGGCTCTTTGCTGAATGCTAACTGCCAAAACCTGACTCTGTTGAACAGTTGTTTCAGCGATTTTTTTCCTAGGGGAATAAAACGTTTGGCCATCATCAGGAATTTGCCCCTTTCCCCACTGAAGTGTGATCTCAGAGTTGGTATGTTTAGTTGGGGGGTGAGGAGCACAGCCCTCCACATTGTGGGCTGTGGGGGGCAAAGCCCCCCACTTTGGAGGGTTTTCAATTTTGTGAAGTTTTACACTGGCCAAGCACTTTCCCCCTAGGAAAAAAATTGCTGAAATGGTTGTTCGATGGAGTAAGATTTCGACAATTAGCATTTGGCAAAGAGCCATTTGCTGAAAAGGATTTTTGCGGATCTAATATAGACCCATAAATCTTTTCCTGGAAGTCAGTAAGTATTTCAGAAGATTATGAGCTGACCTATCATCTGGATGTGGTTTGCACCATTCCAAGATATGAGTAAGTATATGGTAGCAGAGGTATTCTAGCAGTTTATGAATAAATGGTAGTTGAATTAGGAAAGGGTATTGGTTAAATTTAAGGTATTTCAGATTTCATGTGCATAGTAGATTCTAACATGATGACCTACTCCAGATATAACATTCCCATTATATCCTTGCCCCAGTTTTTGAATATGGAGAGACTGAACATTAGAGGAAATATACACAGAATACAAAAGGTGTGGAAGGAGACACACTAATGCATTCATGTAAAGATGTTTCTGTTTTATTCAAACTAATTCAGCATTTATATACTCAGCATTCTAGATCTGACTGTCAGTGATAAATCCAAATGGATCTTACTGTTGCGGTCATGGAATAGTCAACGGACAACATGGACAGAGATTGTGCTTTGGAGACTTTTCTTTCTTAGCATTCTTGCAGGTGAAATGTATGGCTTTGGCATTTTGATTGTTGAAATGTGGTCCAGAAGAATTTGACCAGGATTAAATGGAGTTGAATGCTTTGTGCATTTTAGAGTTAATGACAAGCACAGCATTACCTATAACAAGGAAACTAAGGTCATCAGCATTCCAGTTTGGTATCAGTATGTTTTGTAAGTATCCCTTTAATGAATTCAATAAATAGTAAGGGGGCAAGCAGTGATCCCTATGAAACACATAGGGTCTTTAGTGAGAGGATGGTGGGAGATTTTGTATCATCTCATCTGACACATTGCTTCATTCCTTGAAGGTAACTTTTGGTCTATCTACAGGCAGTAAGGGAGAGACTACATGAGGATAAAAGTTTGAAAAGGCAGCTATGGTTGACAACACTGAATATCTTAGAGAAGTTTAAACACAATCTGACAACTTTGCTGCAATCTAGATGTGGAGAAGACACTGGAATGAAGTACTGATGTATGTGTATGTCTTGACAGGATCTAAAATCATGTGGTGTGCTTGATGAGTATTAGTAACAATGTTTTTGAGGAGCCACCCATGTGTATGAATTTCTATAGAGCTGCTGAGAGGGGGGACAGGAAGAGAGAATCTGGGCATACTGGGTCAATTCAGCAATTGTCTCATGTACACAGACAACCATCACGTCCTACCATCCAACACTACAACCTGCAAGAGATGCACTTACATAGCCAAACTGGAAGCAAAGCTCTTTCCACCCAAGATTGTGCTAGACAGTCAAGAGGAGAAGGTTAACAACTGCACTACACCTCAAGCAACACATAGCCTTTCTAAACTCACACCACCAACACCCACACATAGCAACACTAAACCCGCATATGTGGAGGCCCTTAACAGTGACCTGTCCAAGCAACAAGGACCTCCGAAGCTGAAACACAAACAAACACCAATCACAACCAAAGTGTCACATAGCTCACAACACCAGTGTGCCACCAAACAACAGCCCCTAAGGCAAGACAACATACCCAACACTTTAGTCATAGGTGACTCTATAGTCAGGCACACTGATGTCCCACTCACCAGGCTGAACAAAGAGAATATTACAGTCAGCTGCCTGTCGGGTGCCAGGATCTGCCACATAACGCATGCACTCAAGTCACTCCATAACAAGTACAAATATGACTCTGTCATTGTCCATGTTGGAGTGAATGACTTGAGACATACCTCCCTGGACTACATGAAAAGAGACATGGAAGAGCTCTCGGATCATGTGGCCTAGGCAGGTATGACCCTAGCCCTGAGTAGCATCCTGACTTCACCGAGAATGATGCCACAGTATAAGAACAAAATGATTAACTTCAACAATTGGCTAAGCTTCTGGTGTCATTCAAAGGGGATCCAGTATCTGTCTGCCTGGGACGACATGATCGACAGACCACGATGCTTTGCCAGAGATGGTCTGCACCTGTCGCCCCTTGGATTCAGGTAATTGGCTAAGGCTCTTGCCACCCCTATAGTGCCTTTTTTAGGCAAAGTTCAAGGGACAAAACCACCACAGTAACAGGTACAAGCATGCAAAATCTGAAGGTAATGCTACTCAATGCTAGAAGTCTAAACCTCAAAATGCACTCTCTCGAGGAACTCCTAAAAATGGAGAACATTGGTATCTGTGCAGTAACTGAGACCTGGTTGAAGGCTCCAGAGAACACCCCTGCAATACCAGGCCACACCTCTTACCACACTTTTCGGCCACCAAAGCAGGAACCAAAACACTAAAGGTAGAAGAGTGTCCATATTCACCAAGGATATTCACAACACTAGGCTAGTTGCCTAACACAATGCGTCTGAAATGCTCCAGGTGCAACTGACACTAGGTAAGACTGTAATCCAAATTGTAGCTTGCTACAGATCCCCCCATCATGCCCCAAGATTCTCACTACACCTTTCTAAAATTACTGGAAAATATTAAGATACAACCAAACACCCTAATACTGGGTGATTTCAACTACCCTGCCATTAACTGGGAAAACTACTTGTGTACTAACACCTTTGCCCAACGGTTCTTGGAATTCATAAAATCAAATGCCCTGGATCAACTAATCCTTAGTCCCACCAGGGGCTCCAATATCCTAGACCTGGTCATTACCAACATGGGAAATCGATGCTCCACACCTATGGTCACCCCCTCGTTGGTCAGGACTGACCATAAGCTAATCACCATTGACATCTACATCCCATCTCCACCCCCAGTAAGGAAACCTCTCTAAAAAACTTCTCCAAAGCCAACTTCATGCTACTCAAGTCAGAAGTGACAAACTTCATGACATCCATGCAGACAGGAACTGAAAGTCCGACTGCCGAATCTTACACTAAGGCATTGTATGAGCACATCCACTCATGCATGAATCGTGCCATCCACAATAGAACCAAGATGCTCTCCTCCAAAAAAAGGAAGCCAATCTGGTGGTCCCTTGCCATAAACAAACTTTACAACAAAAGGAAGAAACTGTTGCAGAAAAGAGGAAAATCCCAGGAAGCAAAAAACTCCCTTACCAGCCTCAGTAAGAAGCTGAGATCTCTCATAAAATCCTCCAAAGCTAGTTACAAAAATAAAATTGCCAAAGATTCCAAAGAAAACCACAAGGCATTCTATAGCTATGTCAAGAATCTAAATGGCAATGCTCTGATCTGCTCTGAGCTAGAACAGAATGGAATTAAATATAGTGATCCCAAGGATCTTGCCAATATCCTGGTAGATCGATTCAGTGCAAACTTCACCCCCCCTCACCCCCTAAAGGGCCCATCTCAATACCGAAAGATTGCCATATTCTGGTAATAACAGCCACACAGGTAAAAAATGCACTCTCCAAAGCTAAGAATACAGCATCCATGGGACCAGACGACATCCCAGGCTGTGTACTACATGAACTACAAAGTGAACTGGCACCTCATCTAAGTGTCATGTTTAATCATAGCCTCACCTCAGGCTTCATGCCCACTGAATGGTGCACAGCTACAGTTATCCCACTCCACAAGGGAAATCCACCTTGGATCCCAGGAACTACTGCTCCATCAATCTGCCGAGCCTGATCTGCAAGGCCATGGAAAGTATAACCATGAAACTTATAAACAAAGACATTGGCAACCTTCAAACACTGGACCCCACGCAATGTGGGTTCGTGAAGGGCCGATCTTGTCTCCTGAACCTAATTGACTTCTTTGAATCAGTCTCCAGAGCCATGGACAAGGGTAAGGTGATCCACACAGCCTATCTGGACTTCGCCAAGGCCTTTGACATCATCCCCCACTCTGGAATCATAGATAAATGTACGAAGCTGGGCATTAATCTCTACGTCACTCAATAGGTTGCCAACTGGCTTACTGACAGAACCCATGCTGTAAAAGTAGCCGACTCCAAATCCAGCTCCAGACAAGTGACAAGTGGAGTACCTCAGGGCTCAGTCCTAGGACCACTCTTGTTTGGTATCTACTTCTCTGAAGTACAGGCCAACACTAAGGGACTCTGGCTAACAAAGTTTGCAGATGACTGCAAACTGGGAGCCATTACTGAATCCCCAAATGATGTAGATATTCTAAACAAGGGCCTTACAGAAAGAGATGCTTGGTGCCAGAGCCATGGGCTCAAGCTCAATGCCAAGAAATGCATATTTATCCCCTTTTGGAAAAAACATGTACCCGTGAATTACCACATAGATGGCAGTACACTAAACACCGAAAGTGTGATAAGAGACTTAGGGACAGAGGTGGACAGTGGTCTCAGCTTCGATAACCACATCGCCACAACAGTCAGGAAATCCTTCTATGTGGCACACCTCATCACTAAAGGCTTTTCATCCAAAAAAAAGGAGGTCATTGTCCCACTGTACTCATCCCTCATTCGACCCATTATAGAATACAATGCCCCATTTGATATGTACCTCTCAAGACATCTGCAACAACTGGAAAGGCTGCAGAAATACCTCACTAAAAGAAGCACAGGCCTTAAGCAAAACCCTATGCTGACTGTCTAGAAAACTCCACAAGACTCCCCAGACTCTAGAATAGACTGCCCGTACATGTCAAGCAGAGTGCCTCTTTGGCCCTCTTCAAAAGGAACCTTGATGATTGGATGGGAGATAGGAAATTCACTCCGGGGATCAAGTCAGTCACCCTGCTAGACAGGGGTCCAGGGAAGTAAATACTGTGGGAATAAATAGCCAGGGAATTGTTATGGCTAGGCTTGTATAGGCACTAGGGTTGATATCCTAGTACCAACCTATGAACCTATATGTATGTATATAACATGCATAATAGAAGTTTGATGTTTTACACTTGAAAAAGCGCTGTTGTAAAAGCTTTGGTTGCATGAGTATTTTATATGTCTCTTGTTTGCTGTTTATAATAAAGCAACTGGATTTCTTAATATGGATATTTAAGCTGTTTCGTAATATAGCATGTACTGGGTGCATGCATACTGATTTATCTGCTGGAGGTATAGTGCTGTTGATTGGAGGGGGGGTGGATATAAATGTAATGAGCCATTCATTACAATGTAGGGATTGGCTCATGGGTTTATAGATGTACACTAGGCCGTGACCACTAGGGCCTTTATAAGCCTAGCCGTGCAACCCAAATGTGAGCCACAAATTTGATAAATATAGATGGTGATTTACTGATGGTCTCTGTCCATCAGAGACGTAGGAGCCAGACCAGGGGTGAATTTCTGATTACCTGTCCATTGGTCCAACTTATACTTAAAAAGAGATAGGGAGAATCTCTGCTTCACATAGATGAGGAGCCCGTTCCAGAGAATGGGAATTCTCTGAGAAACATATCTGTTTCTCCAACATGTCCTATTTATGTCACAAGCAAATTTAGGTCTTTTAATCTAGTATTTCTTATGCTGTTTGTTTTATCGATGTGCAAAAGGTTAATCAAAACTCGGTCCAGGGATGCCCTGTATGCCAGGGAAAGATCACCTCTCAGAGGTCTGTATGATACTAAGTGAAGAGGCATGGCTTTGAGGCGATCATTGTGTTTACTCCCTGTATTCTTTTCGTAAGGAAATTTTATGGACATTCCAGTTGCTGCATGTGTCTGGTCAGGTACATACCAAGGGGCATTATACTCTGTGATGGGTCTGATAAGGGCTGGGTAGATTGGTAGGATGACCTCTCTGACCTAGATGCCATGACCTTGCTTATTAGTTGAGCAACACAGAACAACATAGAAGGATTTTCTTATTACCTTGCACACATGTTGGTCGAAGGCTAGGATACTATCTACATGAGTTCCCAGATCCCTGACTAGTGAATCAACTTATAAGGGTGTTTCATTGATGATGTAGTTACCTGGGATGGTAGATTTCCCAAAGGTATTATAATGCATTTCTTGGTTCATAGGTTCATAAGTGTGCACTAGGCTAATGGCCTTGGGGCCATTACAAGCCGAGCCAATAGGATTACCCTGGCATTGTGCCACCCGACCTTAGTTCCCAGGGCTTCTGTTGAGTAAAGCCACTGCAGTGATCCCTGGGGTGAATTTTCTATTTCCCATCCACTCATCAAGATTTCTCTTGAAGAGGGTCAGTGAGGTGCTCTGCTTGACATGTATGGGAAGTCTATTCCATAGCATGGGCAGTCTCTGGGTTATGAACCTATCCCTCCAGCATGTTCTATTGATTGTGGTAATGAGGTTGAGGTCTTTGGAGCATGTGGTGCAGAGGGATTGGGATTTCTTTTGATGTAGCATTTCTAACAGTGCTGGGTCAGACATGACTTTGTATGTCAAGCAGAGATTGCCTCTAAGTAGGCGATATGAGACAGAATAGTTGGAGTTTTTTAATCTGTTCATATAGGAAAAATGTTTAAGGCCTAGGATCCTCTTTGTGAGGTACTTTTGCGGCCTCTCCAGTTGTTACAGGTGTTTAGTGAGGTACATGCCAAATGGGGCATTATACTCAATGATTGGCCTAATGAGACCTCTTTCTTCCTGGATGCAAAATCCGTAGTGATGAGATGTGCTACATAGAAGGACTTTCTGACCGCAGTGGCAATCTGATGGTCAAAAGAGAGGTTGCTGTCAACCTGTGTTCCCAGATCTCTTATAATGCCTTATGTGTTCAGTTAACTGCCATCGATGTGGTAAATCATGGGAATTGGGTTTTTCCCAAAGGGAATGATGACACATTTTTTGGCATTGAGCTTAAGGTCATGGTTCTGACACCAGTCGGTGGTCTCGGTGAGGCCTTTCTGTAGGATGTCAACATCACTCGGGGAGTTAATCATAGCTCCCAACTTGCAATCGTCTGCGAACTTTGTCAGCCAGACTCCCTTCATGTTGGTCTGGACTTTAGAGAAGTAGATACCAAACAGGAGAGGACTCAGGACTGAACCCTGTGGGACTCCACTCGTGAGTGGTTGGCAGTCTGACTTGGAGTTGGCTACTTTCACACTGTGGGTTCTACCTGTGAGACAGTTTGCAACCCACCTAGTGGTATAGGATTGATGCCTAGCTTAGTGAGTTTTTCTATGATTCCTGAGTGGGGAATGATATCAAAGCCCTTGGCCAGATCAAGGTAGGCTGTATGAACCACCTTGCCTTCATCCACAGCTCTGGTGACTGACTCAAAGAAGTTGACCAAGTTGAGCAGGCATGATCTACCCTTCACAAAACCAAAATGTGTTGGATCCAGAGTTTGGAGATTCCCTATATCCTTGTTTATTAGGTTCATGAAGATGCGTTCCATAGCTTTGCATATCAGACTCGTCAGGCTAATGGGGCGATAGTTCCCATGGTCTGTAGTCGCTCCTCCTTTGTGGAGAGAGATGACTGTAGCATTGCGCCATTTGGTAGGGACAAAGCCTGAGGTGAAGCTGTGATTGAACAGGGCACACAGGTGAGATGCCAGTTCACTCTGCAGTTCATGCAGAACACAGCCAGGGATATTGTCAGGTCCCATAGAAGCTGTATTCTTGGCCTTGGACAGTGCTGTTTTAACCCATGCAACAGTAATACTGGGTGCCTGGCAATCTACTGGTTTTGTGACTGGTCCCTTGGGAGGTAAAGTTGGCACTGAATCTGTTGGCCTGTATATTGGCAATATCTGTTAGCTTGGTATAGGAGGTACCATTGCGCAGTAGCTCAGAGCAAATGTGGGTATTGCCATGGAGATTCTTTACATAACTATAGAAGGCCTTGTGGTTTTATTTACTATCTGCTGCAATTCTGTTTTCATAGCTAGCTTTAGAGGATTTGATGAGGGATCTCAAGTTTTTGTTGAGTCTGATAAGGGACTTTTTCCAGTCTTGGGACTTCACCTTATTCTGCATCAGTTTTCTCCTTCTGTTGCAGAGTTTGTTTATGGCAGGGGACCACCAGATTGGCTTCCTTTTTTTTGAGGAGAGCAGTTTGGTTCTGTTGGGTATGGCGAGATCCATGCATTTGTGTACGTGTTCGTACAATGCATTGGCATATGATTCGGCAGTCATGCAACTGATCTCCATTTGCATGGGTGCCGTGAAGTTAGCCACCTTTGTTTTTAGGAGTCCAAAGGTAGCTTTGGGGAAGATTTTCATGGTGGTTACCTTTGCGGGGAAGGTGGGAGGGATGTGGATTTCCAAGGTGATTAGTTTGTGGTTGGATCTAACCAGGAAGGAGTTGACTATTGGTGTAGACCAATGGTTGCCCATGTTAGTAATGACCAGTTCAAGGATGTTGCTACTTCTAGTGGGGATAAGAATGAGCTGGTCCAGGGCACTGGAATTAATGAATTCCAGGAAACATTGGGCAAGTGTATTGGTACATAAGTCATTTTTCCAGGTAATGGAGTACTGAGTTTTAAGCCATGGCTTTGGGACCAAGCATTTGTCTGTATTTGACCTTCCTGAGTAGTGTTCTCATCTTAGTAGGATTCAATGAGTGCTCCCAGTTTGCAATCATCTGCAAACTTGGTCAGCCAAAGCCCTTAGACATTGGCTTTGATATCCATGAAGTAGATGATAACAAGAGGAGTGGGCCCAACACAGAGTCCTGGGGGACTCCACTGGTGACTGGCCTGTTTGATGAGGTGCCTTCACCCATTTTAACCTCCTGTGTCATATTAGTATGCCAACTAGCTATCCAGTATGTAATAAAGGGGGTTATAGAGAGTTCCGTAAGTTTGTTGACAATGCCCAAGTGGAGTGTTGTAACAAATGCCTTAGCCAGCTCTGGTTAGGCAGTTTGCATCATGTTCTCCTCATTCATTGCCTTAGTGACCTTTTCAAAGAAGACCACATGATTCAGTAAGCATGAACTTCCTTTGACAAAGCCAAACTGGGATGTGTCCAGTGTCTGGAGTCTCCTATGTCCTTGATGATAATTTCCATGATAATTCTTTCCAGGATCTCTTCAATGGAAAGGGAGGGGGCTTAAATGTAACAATAATAACCCAATCTCTCTCTACAGCATTTCATTTTTTGCTCTTCACTTGAAGAGTTGATGGGGTGGGGGTACCGGCACAGGGAGCTAATTGAGCCAGCTACAGTTCTGCTTAGCTTTTTTCAAATAATATCTTAGCTGTCTGTGAACATACATGGTATGAGGAATCTTTTATTCCTTGTTTTCTAGGATCAGAATAGAATACATGAACTTGGATAGTCTAGTTGAGAGTAAATTCAAAGACAACTTTAGGCCTAAAAGAAGGTTAGCTGTAAGACTAATGCGGTCCTTGTGGAAGAAAACAAAAAATGAGCTGAGTAGACATAAGGTGATGTAATTCAGAGAGCCATCTAGTAGAATTCAGAGCAATGGGCAGAACAGTCTTCCAGGTAAGACATTTCACAAAAGAAAAGAAACAGTCTCTGTGGTGTACCTTGAAGTTTCACAAACTCAGTATGTCAATATACTGGGTCCAAAAGCAAATAATGAGGAAACTTCTTTGCGTAGATTCCCCAGAGTTTGGGTACTTAATACTGTGAATATCCAACCCAATAACAAATAGTAGAAATACTTTCTTTAAAACTTTCCAAAGTATAAATCCACTAATGAATGTAGGGAAGTGCAAGCTGGTTCAATTTGAAACTTCTTTATTAAAAACACACAAAAAAGCAATCCGAAAAGTAATTGAAAAACAGAATGAAGTGTACATATTCACCATTCCATTTATATACATGTTTAAAAGCATGGGAACATGCTTTTCAACCTCAGTCTAAGCACTGGCTTTGTGCCAGCTGAGTGGAAAACAGCAACCATAATCCCTTTGCACAAAGGGGTCCCTCAACCAACCTTGGGGACTATACTCACATAAGCCTAACTAGCCTTATCTGCAAGGCCATGGACAGAATCATCATGCATCTTATCAACAAGGATATAGCTGACCTTCAAACTCTTGACCTGACTCCCTTTGGCTTTGTTAAGTGCAGATATTGCCTGCTAAACCTGTTGGACATCTTCGAGAATGTCACCATGGTCCTGGATGAAGGCAAAACAGTTCACACTGCCTATCTTGACCTAGCCAAGGCCTTTGACACAATCCACCACTCAGGCATCACTGAGGAAACTCATCAGCTGTGGTAGATTAACCCTTACATCACTAGATGGATTACGAACTGGCTCACAAACAGAACACATACAGTCAAAATTGGGGATGCCAACTCTACTTGCAGACCTGTTACCAGTGGTGTTACACAGAGATCTGTGCTAGGCCCCTTACTGTTTCATATCTATTTTTCAGAAGTCCAGGTAAAAATAGATGGTCTATGGCTTACCAGGTTTACTGACGACTGCAAACTGGGTGCAATCATTGAATCCCCAAAAGATGTCAACATACTACAAAATAGGCTTACACAGACAAATGACTGGTGTCAAAGTCACAGACTTAAACTAAACACAATAAATGCATTATCATCCCCTTCAGCAAAGGAGAAACCCCTGCTAATTACAACATTAATAATACCCCCAAGTTCAAATCCAATGGTGAAAGGTTTAGGAACGCAAGTTGATAGCAGCCTTAATTTTGATCATCAGGTGTCCGCAGTAGTAAGGAAGCCCTTCTATGTTGCACACCTCATAAGTAAGGGTATAGCATCCAAAGCTAAGAAGGTTATAACTCCCCTGTACTTGGTTCTCATCAGACCAATAATAGAGTACAATGCTCCCTTTTGTATGTACCTCACCAGACATCTGCAGCAGTTGGAGAGACCTCAGAGGTTTCTCACCAGAAAAATTCAGGGTCTACTACACATGATCTACATGGACTGACTGAAGGCCCTATCACTTTACTCAGTATTGTATAGACTGCTTAGACGTGACTTGTACCTGGCCTACAGAGCAGTCTCAGACCCTGCCTTGATGAAGCTGCTGCACATCCGCAAATCCAATGGGACAAAATTCACTCACGTTAGGGACCTTAACCTAGCCTGCGATATTAACAGGGCATGCTGGAGAGACAGATATGTCTCCCAGAGCTTACCACTCCTCTGGAACAAACTCTAAATCATGTAAAACAGAGCTGCTCAATTACCCTATTTAAGCGTAACCTAGACAATTGGATGGGAAACCATACATTTACACCAGGGGGTTTCACCTGCATCCCTCTTAGACAGGGGTAGCTGGTGGTGATCATAGACTTGTGCTCAAATATAGACTATATATCTTGGCCCCTAATGGAAAAAGGGTGTGATGGCTTCTCTTTACAAAGACCAGTAATCAAGGAGCCTCAAACCTCACCACTGACACCAGGGAGAGATAGTCACTAAAAACAGGAATGGATTTGCACTGTATTTTACGATGCATTTCTCTACATCAAGCACACTTTCTTCCAGAAACACACAGGGAACATGCACCAGAGCTGGAACTGAACTATCTCTCTCCCTGGATCTCAAACAAGATTCACTTTGGAGCACTGTGTCCCATTTCCAAGTATCTGACACACCCACACCAGGGTATCTGATTTTGACATATACACACACTCTTGGGAAAGGCTGGTACAGACTTACTAACTGTCCCCCCTTCTGCCCAGACTGTAAGGTAACTTCACTGCCACCAATCAACCACTCTCAGGCTCTTACAAGGGTATCCACTTATACCGAGTAAAATCAATACTAACATAAATGGTAGAGTGTAACCAAAGCAGCCAGGCTTTTCAGAATGGCAAGTTGTCACTTAATCTTACCACAAGTACTCTCTAGATGTTAAAAGTATTTCTCTAAAAGACCAGCCACAGTGAAAAGTATACAGCTATTTCATAACAAATAATAATGTAGAAAACATGAAAATACTAAACATCTATGTACAATAAACACCAGAGTTTCAATCACAGGAGAAAAAAATAACAAAGTTGGACAGATTCAAACAAATGCAAATAAAGAATACTCAACTAATCTCACTGTATTTCCTGACTAAAGAATAAGTGTTCCCTAGCTAACTTAGTTAATACAACAAGCCAAGATTAGATGCTGAGATGCTTACTTCCACAATGTAAGGTGATGAGCTTCTAACAGACTGAAATGAACAATTAAACTAACTCAACTAATTGAACTGTGATAACTGCTATACATTTTTATATCAGATTCCAATGGAAACAAAACAAGCTGCTGTGAGAGTTCCATCCTCTCAGTGCTGGTTATAGAATGACGTCACATTTGATCATCTTACTCTGGCACAATACACACTCAGAGCCCTGCCAAGGT
Organism: Protopterus annectens; assembly: GCF_019279795.1. Classification (NCBI taxonomy): domain Eukaryota; kingdom Metazoa; phylum Chordata; order Ceratodontiformes; family Protopteridae; genus Protopterus; species Protopterus annectens. Next base: position 777,751,207 of record NC_056751.1, on the reverse strand, counting down.
CTGTTGCAGTAATTGAAAATTATAGAACAATTTCAAAAACCTCTACTTTTCCCTTCCAGAATTCTTCGTTTAAGCATAAACATTTAATCAGTTATAATAACACTGTTGATACATTTTTAACACAAGCATCTGTACAAGTCAGTCTGACAGTCAAATGACACAAAATTATTTACAAGTCAGTGTGATGGTCAAACAGCACATAATTATCCACAAAACTCCAGCCAACCATGTTAGCATATGCCATATATGCACTGTCCCCCAGCACAGATGGCAATGCCCCACTTCATCCTTAAGGATTTAACATGGCTAGGCTTGTAGAGGCCTTAGGGCCAATGATCTAGTAACCTTCTATGATTCTATGGTCCTATGAATCTGGAGACACTGATGCTGCATAGAAGGCATCCTCTATAAGATGGTAGGGGGGCTAAAAGCTTGATAGATCCATGATAAGGAGCTCATAATAGCTTCACTGTGAATCCAGCACCTCTGTTCCTTCCAATTTAAAGAGATTTATCATTTTGGAGGGACTGACTCCAAAGGAAATGTCCTCATTTTGGGAATTTGAAGAAAGAGTATCATCAGATTCCGATTCACAGTCAGTGGGGAAATGATCAATGAGGCATAATCCAACCCTTTTTGATCAGCTTCAGAAATTATTTATTTCACATAAGGAGAAAAATTAACTCTCTTCCTTTTAACTGAAGTGGAGGAAGAAGACAGAGTAAAATATAGTTGAAGAGGTTAGATGACCTCAAATAAGGTCTGCAGAACCTTAAACCAATCCTGAGTCAGTAGATAAGGAGGAAAAAACAAGTGCTATGTGTCCTCAGTACACTTCTTATGGGTCTCGAGGTGCACTGTCATTAGTGTTCAATCTATTGGTTGGACTTCCTTGACCGACCCACTGATGTTCTCCTCACCGATACTTGACATATGCCTCCACCACATGTAGCTAAAATTTTAGCACCAAATAAGCATATTTTCTGATATGTTGAAATATATATGTATAAATTGTGTGGCTCACAATACCATTTATCTAAAATACATCAGAAATGAAGGACTGCCAGTCATTCTCTTGTGAAAATTCTATAGTTTGCTTCTCCTTCTGCAAGAGACAGGAATTATATCCACAACATACAGGTGCTCTTAGGCAAAGTTTCACCTCCTCAACCCCAGTGGGCTCCCTTTTCATGAAAATGTCCAGGTCTCTCCAAGAATCCTCCACAAATGTTCTTTCTACACTGCGGGTATATACCAGTCAGATTTTTTATTCCAGGAAAACAATCATTCTAGATAAGCGGTCATGGTCTCTCAGAATCTGTTAGATCAGTAGTACAACAGAAATCAGGTGCCTTGAATCAATTGAGCTTACTGGTTAATGCATCCATGCAGCTATGCTGACTACAGCAGTTTTATAAAACAACAACTATTATACAGATACAGTTTTGGCAAAATCCTCCAACATTATGTTAAAATATACCATATAATAATGTGATAAATAAATATGATTGGTATATTGTGCGGATAATTTATATTTGATTTCAACATTTTAACATATCACCATTTTGAAATATTAACATTGTGCATTAAGTATATATCATGTCTTGTCTATGGAAAATTTGGAATATGTCTTTAAATGCATGTGAAATGTAACTTATATTTATATGAACATATGTCAATGCCATCAGAAGGTTTAGCTACACTCTTGGCATGTTCTCAGCAGTTTATCTATACCTCCGCACATTAAAGCTAATAAATTCCCCTAACCCCACCATATTTGTATTAATCTCTACAAAGCAAATTACATATTCTGAGTGCACACACAATACACAGACACCTACACATCAGAAAAGACCTAAAACAACTCTTGTAACTAAAATATGCACTTAGTTTTGAAGGAAACAATAAAAAATATAAAGTAAAACATGCATCACACTTGACATTCACTTTAATGTAAAAAAGTAACTTCACATCCTCCACACATAAAATCCACACACTCACACAAACACAAAACATTCTCACACGCAAACACACACACACACACACACACACACACACACACACACACACACACGCACGCACGCATGCATGCACACACACACACACACACACACACACACACACACACACACACATATACACACACCTCACACAGTACCTCACTCCAACAATACTGACCAATTAAACGTACCCCCGAAAATGAAGTTCATTGTTTCCAAAATGAAAAATATTAAAATGAAATAATAAAATATAAAATAAAATAAAATATTGACAGGAACTAGCCTTTTGAAAAATTATGTTGTGGGCAAATCCTGTTCTAACAATCTCAACTAAGTAAAATTGAACTACCCAGTCATATAACCAAATACCAGGTGCTTAGAGTAATTTTTCAAGACTCACACTGCACTGCACTGAATATAAGTAGGTGCTACACCGCTGAGTCTAGTGTCCTTCATATGAGACAGTAAACCAAGGTCACATCTGCTTGATTTGTTGGAAGCTCAGGTGGATGTAAATGATCTCACTTATTGAAAAAGGTATGGGGGTGTTCCCCAATGCCTTGGCTGGATTTTCTGAGTCTGTTACAGGTCCTTACATGCCAGTAGCTCAATATATACTTATTACCACTTGACCAGAAATGCAAGTCTTCTAACATTAACTACTCCAGTCTGCTAATTCCACATTGTCCTCCCAACATCCGACTCTATTTACTGTATAGTCCTACCAAAGCCCTAACTCTAACCCTAATACTCCCACTCAATTCTGTCTGATTCTTGCTCCCTTACCCTAAAATTCCACTTCCCCTCTAAACCTGAAGACCCCAATCCATCCCTTAACCTAACTTCACTGATCATAACCCTAAAACTCCCTTCATGCTCCCTGAACCTAAGACTCCAACACCCAACTTTAAATTTAAAACTCTCTTCCCACCCCCTTACTCTAATCCTAATCTCCCCCTCCTGTTCCCTAATCCTAACCCCACTCCCTACAGCTGCTTGCCTGAACTCATACTCGAGTTCATGCTCAAACTGCGTTCCCTCCCCATGGCTCCCAGCCCAAAATGATATTGAAGTTTGAGCATGAGCAGTAGCTTCTTGAGCAGTAACTTCATGAGCAGTAGCCTCATAATTAGTAGCCTCATGAGTAGTAGCATCTTGAGCAGTAGCCCCTTGAGCAGTAGCCTCATGAGCAGTAGCCCCTTGAGCAGTAGCCTCATGAGCAGTAGCCTCATGATTAGTAGCCTCATGAGCAGTAGCTTCATGAGCAGTAGCCTCATGAGCAGTAGCCTCATGAGCAGTAGCCTCACGGTTAGTAGCCTCATGAGCAGTAGCCTCACGATTAGTAGTCTCATGAGCAGTAGCCTCATAAGCAGTAGCATCTTGAGCAGTAGTCTTATGATTAGTAGCCTCATGAGCAGTAGCATCATGATTAAAGGCTTCATGAGCAGTAGTCTCATGAGCAGTAGACTCATAATTAATAGCCTCATGAGCAGTAGTCTCATGAGCAGTAGCCTCATAATTAGTAGCATCTTGAGCAGAAGCCCCTTGAGCTTTAGCCTCATGATTAGTAGCCTCATGAGCAGTAGCCTCATGATTAGTAGCCCTTTGAGCAGTAGCCTCATGATTAGTAGCCTCATGAGCAGTAGCCTCACGGTTAGTAGCCTCATGAGCAGCAGCCTTATGAGCAGTAGCCTCATGATTAGTAGCCCCTTGAGCAGTAGCCTCATGATTAGTAGCCTCATGATTAGTAGCCTCATGAGCAGTAGCCTCATGATTAGCAACCTCATGATTAGTAGCCTTATGAGCAGTAGCCTCACGATTATTAGCATCTTGAGCAGTAACCTCATGAGCAGTAGTATCATGATTACTAGCCTCATAAGCACTAGCCTCATAAGCAGTAGCCCCTTGAGCAGGACTAAACATACCTACAGCCATGCATAGTACAGGATTACACTTATTTGCACAAATAAAAGCTTAATCTAGTTGCATTTGAATTGTTTATGCTACTTTACATAACATATAGAAGTGTCATATATAAAATAACTGTTGTATGCAATTATTAATGAAACGTAGAATATAATAATGTCCTGTAATCTGGACATGTGCTATGTCTTGATTATTTTCGCACTGTCCCTCACAAAGTGGGACAGGTGGTAACCCTAAAGTCCTACCTTGGCCAATTGAGAAGGAGGCAAACCTATAATAGGTATGCGGTAGCATGACCCATCCGACGGATGCGGCTACCACAACCCACTACTCATTTGTAATGCAGGGTCTTGGTTCCCATGTATCAGCCAGATGGGAGCAGAGTGCATGCGGAACACACAAATATGATTAATTCACTGGACAGGCCGCTGATTGCATACAGTCGAACGCCATGCCGTCGCCTAATGGGCAGCCATTCCCGATACTGTAGTCATGTAGTCTGATGTGATAGGCATTACAAGGTGGGAGCAGATTGTAAGAGGAACACGCAGTTATGAATGATTCACCAGACAGGCCACTGATTCCATACAGTCGAATGACATGCAGTCGCCTAATGGGTAACCATTCCCAATACTGTAGTCAGGAGTGGCCTTAGGTCAACTGGTGCCCTAGGCAGAGGGCACAATGGCACCCCCCACCACACCACCCAGTGCCCCCATCCTGGTCTACCTACACTAGATAAATACTGGTAAAGTGCACCCACTAAAGTGGTGCCCTAGGCGGTCACTTAGTTGGCCTATGCCTAAGGCCAGCTATGACTGTAGTCATGTAGTCCAATGTGATAGGCATCACAAGGTATGCCTAAGAGGAACACGCGAATATGAATGATTCTCCGGACAGGCCACTGATTCCGTACAGTTGAACGCCATGCTGTTACCTAATAGGCAGCAATTTCTGATACTGTATTCATGTATTCCGATGTAATAGGCATCACAAGGTGGGAGCACATTGTATGAGGTACACACAAATATGATTGTGTCACTGGACAGGCCGTTGATTCCGTACAGTCGAACTCGATGCCGCCACCTAATGGGTGGCCAATCTAGATATTGGAGTCATGTAGTACAATGTAATAGGCATCACAAGGTAATATTGTGGTCCTCGCGCACACCCAGTGGTGTGAGTGACAGATGCAAGCACCAATGCTGGTGCATTAGCAAGTGTGGGATCGAGCGGGTGTAAGCGTGTTTGGCTACCAGTATGCGAGTATTGCATTGGTTAAGCAAAGTAGAGGCTAATCAAGTGTAAGAGGCTCTAACCGGAGGATATAATACAGTGCAGTCATTCAACAGTATAGGAATGTATCCCATCATGTAGCTGTATATGTGAGTGTTTATGTCCAGCATATAGGTACATACATATATAGAGATGTATCAGGGACATACCATGTGGCAACAAAGCATTACAAATTAATGAAATGGGAAACACCATCGACGCCTGTATTATGTAGTGGTGTTGCTCTATGTGATCACAAGACTCCCTCTGACAGACATGTGTCAGTCATACACACAAATAGCTGTACATTGGCAGTATACATCACTCTGTGCATGTAATGTACATTAACACAACAGTACTTGTCCAATCATTATGTGTGAACAGTACTCCTGCAATATCCTGTGTGCATCATCATCATGATAAAGGTAAATGGGGTAACTATAGAGGGACCGGTAGTGTTTTGTATACAATGGGGTCATCCTCCTCACTTGTACCTGTACCATGTAGGAGTGATGTGCATATCATGACCGTGCGCCTGAGGGACAGTGGTAAGGATAACAGTAGTATGTTATGATTCATATTACAAGGGTTTCACGTGTCCAGTGAGCATGTGTGGGCAATGGACAGCTATGTATAGGGCAGATGGTGTCCTAGGAGCCGAATGGCCTTATGTGTCCATAGGTGAGGGTCAGATGTTGGGGAAAGAGTGTAGGTATGGCCATGGAGGATAGGTAGTAGCACAGAAATTACAGCATACAGGGTTGGTATATGACACATGTGGGGAGACACACCCTGGATGGGGATGGGTCTTCGGCATTCAAAAGCCCATGGGAACAGTGGGATGGAGGTCTCCAGCCATGGGCAACTGCCACTGCACCTACACAGCTGCAAAGGAGCCAATGCTGGGGGCTGTCCAGGAGGGGCAGCATCACCCTGTAAATGTGACTCTCCGCCCTTGAATTGGTGTATCTGGCTTTGTAACCCCTTAGAGAGCCACCTACGAAACATGTCTGGGACTGCATGACAGCAGATATGTACCTGTCTGGTCCTGCTCCCATGGGGGACATGCTCCATCCTCAGTGGTGGTACCACCAGAAGGTGGTGCAGAGCCAACAGAGGTTGATGTTAATGGCTGGGCCCCAGATGTGCTAGTGCCCAGTGCCATGGTCAACTGAAGTAGTACAGGAGAATCTGCCGGGCCCTACCAACCCATTCAGCCTATGGTGTTGCATTTTAAACCCACATATGGCTTAGTGATAGACAACAGCATACAGGATTACCTACGACAGTATGCATAGATATCACCAGCAACCCAAGACAACAGATGGTATACATTTGCAGAGGGAGCACAACACATGCATATATACCACATGGCAACTGTACAATGTGTAGTAGACATGTGACCGCAGCTAGGAACAGTTACCCATCATTGTCTCATCACTGAGAATCCCACACAGTGTCAGTCGTACCACTATCTCATTTGACACATGTCCAGTCAGGGATGCGATGGCAGTGACACATCCCTATCATCATGTACTGTCTGCAATCCCCACACCATGCTTCTGCTGTGCACAGAAGTGTAACACAGGAAACAAATGGTTGCACACACTGACCTGTTCACAGATGGACCTACAGATGGGGTTCCCTCATGAACAGAGTACTGTCATGTCTGTATTTTAACATGCAGAATAGCCATTACCACACACATGTTAAACAGGCAGTAGTCTCAATGCAGCATAGCTACACTTACATGTTGTAGTTGTGTGGCACATCACCCTCCTGTCATTAGGCTATTTCCCACTGTGGAAAATGATTGAGGTACATCTAGATATCATCTGTGATGCCGTATCAGAACACCACATCCAGGTACCACTCACAACGACTGTCATGGCCAGATAATAACATGTTTCCCTAGGTAGTGTACTGTGTTAATCATGCGGATGGCTATGAGAACACCATCACAGCTGTACCACATGCGATCAGCTAGAGGAGGACTGCAATAGGTGCAGAGGCCATCACCTGACCATTTCCATCTGTTACAATACACATGCTGCTGCTGTGCAGGTGTACACCTTCACATCCACCAGAGAGTGTGTGTGCAGGACAGGCAATGTACACCAGGGAAGGGCTTGGAGACTTAACCATAAGCATCATCTGCCACATGCTGAATAGTACAGGGGAAAACCCCTGACTACTCATTACTATTAGATGTGCATGACGTTACTACATGTGCCACAGAGGTGGCATGTTGCAGTGCTGTAAGAACATGTGTGTAGGTGAGTGATTGCCATCTGCAACAGATATAGTAGACATACATTAGGTGTGGCACACATGTCAGTCCACGCGAACGGATGCCATTGTCACCACAACCACACTCTATTGGACATGCATTGACACCTTCACCAGGGCAGCGAATACACAATGTAACTACTTAGCTTGCTACGCCACAGTAATGTAAAGGACCACATGCACCACAGGGGATATCTGGAGGTTCTATGGGCTAGGGCATATGAAAGTGCTTGACAACTGTTGGTATGCCAACGAGGTTTATACTGGGAGTGACTGTGGTTGGGAGCATCACAACCCACATGCAGGCACAGGGTGCCAGTACTGTCCTGCAGGTATGCATTGCTGCATGGGTGTGTAGTGCTTGGCTGTGCAAGATGGCTGTACAAGGCTGGGTGAGGGGTAATCCTTGCCATTACATCACCCAACAATGGTGTGCAGTGCAGGGGTGTAGTGTCTGCAATGTCCCACACAGATGGGTACTGCATTATCTGGCCTGACATCCTGGTTACCAATGTGTAGGGCCATAGCTTTGCAATGCATGCCGTGTCTGTGTTTGATAGTCCTTCACATGGACATTGCCTGGGATGTGCATGTCCCACAATACTGTACAGTGACATGTACAGGTGTACCTGGTTTTGCAGACACATGTACTGTACACAGCCTGTTATACCCCGATATGCCAATACTGGCTTGGTGTGGTGAAACCTGCTTATAGTGAGCAGGTCAACCCTGCACCTGCATGGATAGAATGGACAGATATTCCGTGGTGTCAGTGGCATGGGTCCATACCGGGCACATGTGTACAGCATTGTCTGGACTTAGTGGATCACATATGATGGCACCACATATGTTGCAGCCATTCAGTGTGGAACATAGTGAAGGCACAATGTCTGCATATATGTGCCTATTGTACCACTGTAAATGGTGCCATGTCCTCTGCAGGCCACTGCGGTCACACCATGCCTGCTATCTGTCCTCAATGTGCATGTTACTAGCAACATTGTGGGATATCCTAGGCAAGGTTGTATGTGCATGGTACATGGGTGCGGGACATATACCGGGTACTAATAGGGCTGCATACTTAGTTCACCAGCCCTTTTGCCAGATGTTTGGGTATGGCTTGCCAACACAGTGCCATGGCTGACTGACAGCTGTACTCCAAGTGAGGTGGCCAATGTGTCATAAGGCGGATACTATATAGGAAAACTACAAAACCCACTCCCAGACATGTCCAATGGTAACACAATCATGGCCACCTCTACACAGGCTCTGACAGACAAGCACACACTTGCCATGTCCTGTATACAAACCCCTATCATATCACATGGCAGCAACACATGTTTAGGGCATGCGCTACAGCAAATACTACAAAGCACTGTACTTGTCTCATGTAGGCAGACACACATACACACACACACACACACACACACACACACACACACACACACACACACACACACACACACAGTTTGCAAGTCTGGGATTAGAACACCAACCTAACTACTTTACTACACTACAGCATTACGCAGTTACAGAACACACTCCCAAGATTACTGGGACACAGCTCTCCCAGAGGTGTATTTGTAGATGGGTGACATCATCAGCCTTAATAACGGTGAGTATAAGAAATGTATGGAGTGTGAGCAGTATAAAAGCATTACTCAGTCCTCAGCCAAATGGGGACATACACACACACACACACGGCAAGTGTGGGACTAGAACACCGACCTAACTACTTTATCACACAGTTACAGAATGCGCTACCGAGATTACTGGGACACAGCACTCCCAGAGGTGTATTTGTAGATGGGTGACATCATCGGCCTTAATAACGGTGAGTATAAGAAATGTATGGAGTGTAAGCAGTATAAAAGCATTACTCAGTCCTCAGGCAAACGGAGACACACACACACACACACACACACACACACACACACACACACACACACACACACACACACACACACACGGCAAGTGTGGGACTAGAACACCAACCGAACAACTTTATTACACTAGAGCATTACGCAGTTATAGAACCCGCTACCGAGATTTCTGGGACACAGCACTCCCTGAGGTGTATTTGTAGATGGGTGACATCCTTGGCCTTGCTAATAGTGGGTATAAGAAATGTATGGAGTGTGAGCAGTATAAAAGCATTACTCAGTCCTCAGGCAAATGTGGACACACACACACACACACACACACACACACACACACACACACACACAAGGCAAGTGTAGGACTAGAACACCGTCCTAACTATTTTATTACACTATAGCATTATGCAGTTACAGAACACGCTACCAAGATTACTGGGACACAGCACTCCCAGAGGTGTATTTGTAGATGGGTGACATCATCGGCCTTGCTAACAGTGGGTATATGAAATGTATGGAGTGTGGGCAGTCTAAAAGCAATTTAGAGTCCACCGGCAAATGGGGACAGACATACACACACACACACACACACACACACACACACACACACACACACACACACACACACACACACACACGCCAGTGTCAGGTACGGAACACCTGTCTATTTACATATTACTATTACAGTACTAAATACGTATGAATCGCGCCACACAGATTACACATGTCAAGGCTGTCATTATGACCATCTGGGAATGCGGACATCAACAGGGATGCTGGCAGTTAAGATGTACATACCTGTGAACCTGTGTGTTTAAAGTAGGAATCCATCCTGACCTGGAGTATGCCCATCTGTGGAATGGATGACTACTGCCACTATATAGGGTTACAATGGCCATGCCCATACACAGAGGCACATAACCGACACAAGGTGTCACTGGGCATGCTCACACATTTAGTAGCACAGCACTGTTCAGAATGCACTATGTGTCCTCTACACAAGGATATACTGGGCATGCTCATACACTTAGTAGCACAGGGGGCATGCTCACACACATAGTAGCACAGGGCTGGTCAGAATGCACTACTATGTGTCCATCTACACAAGGATATACTGGGCATGCTCATACTCCTAGTAGCACAGGGCTGGCTGGGATGCACTCTGATGCTAAATATGGAAGGCCACAGTGGCCATGCTACTACAGGTAGATGTAAAGAACACATTGTAATGGGCTCTGTTGTTAGTAGATGTCATTGTTAGCAGGAACGCTGCTCTACATATATTTTACACAACATCAGCTGTCATTCTGGGATGACATGGCTGACAGTAGGCAGGCCTTTGTCACATATCACATGCATCCATGATACAAGGGAGTGTGGATATTACCCAAGTCACATCCGGCCACACAGTGCCATTCCAAGGCAAATGTCCTAAACACAGGTTAACTCCCATACACCTACAGGACAACTGCATTGTTTTCTTATGCTAACCAGTGCTAGATGTGTAGCATCCATATTCACAGCTGGTCACTGTAGATCCAACAATGGGGAGTACTGACATCTGTGCAGTGAGGAACACCTAGCTGATGTCTCTGTAGTGCACAATAGCACTACTACCATATACCTAAGAACCTAGCACTACCACCATATACCTCAGAACCAGACATGTGGACCATAACACAGGTACGGACCGTTCCAGGTGGTGTACCCACATACATAAAGGCCACTCACATGTACTGACTGGTCCCCCCATGAAAGGCATCACAGATGAGCCATGTGCAGGACACAGTGTCACATGCTGCATTCTAGGATGTAAACTGCAGACATCATCATGCCCTCGGACCACCAGCATGCAACCATACATGTTGTATGGCATAAACGAGTACACCACCATGTGACCCGTGACTTGTGTACTGTACTAAGCTCTACATCAACTGTAGACAGTACACATGTACTGACACAGTTGCATCATGTGTTATGTAATGCAATGATACCACTGTCTGTGACCAGGTCAGCTGTACACATACCAAGGACCCTCAGTACTTTCCACCATTAGCAGATGTCTGTTGCTGTACACCAGTACACACCCTCATGTATGGATATGACATACATGTACCTGCCCTGGGTATGTACATGCCACATACACAACATACCTGTAAATAGCATACCTGTTGTAGTCCTTTGTGCAAACAGGTGGCTACAGCCATTACACACATGCACATGGAATGTAGGTCCATGGCTGCTGAATGCTAACAGTACATAAGGTGTGATATCAATGTTGACAGAGGTAACATCCTCTCTGTACTGGTCACCCATCATATCATACAACAGTCCATGTGTCATGTATGTCATTACACATATCCACCAATTGCAATGCCTACAAACATGACCAAATGTCAGGATTGTAGTACCTACACACCTGTACACGTAGTGATGTGTGTTCAGATAACGTGTGTGCAGTTGCTGATATATGCAGGTGGTGTGTATCCTAGTACATCATGCAGCTGCATGCAGCCTCAACATTGCCAACTGTATATGGTGATATGCTGAATGTACAGAAAGATGTACCACAGGTATGGACAGATGTGTTGAAATGACTAAGTGATGGGGCATCTTTACAGATGGATGTTTGCTGTGGACAGCTCACAGGTGTGTCACAAGCGGTCCTACAATACCCTGTGTAACCGGTAAGTAATGGTTTCATTAAGTGAAGGACATAACACACAACTTAGACAGCGGTCAGGGTGGCAGCGAAGGTAAATCACTTGACATCTGTTAATAGATATGATGTCCCTAGTGCATATATCAGCACTGTTGGCACAAGAAGCATCAGTACAGTTTGTGATGCATGCAATATTGCTGTACGTCTGACATACATAACATGAGCTAAGCAGGTCTGAGATTCACAGTACTGGCATGTGTGGTTGTGTGTGTGTCCATATATGTCACGTATTGTGGGGAATACATCTCAATTGTTGCTCACTCTCCTGTACACTAGTACATCTGTACAGACTGCAATGTAGAAAGTAGGACATAGGCAGGGTGTGTATCTCACACATGTGAGGTATCTGTATGTGTATGACATAGGTGTATTAATTACTGAATGCCACAGTGTGTGTATGTAGGGCTGACTGGTCCCTGGGGTGAGGATGTATGTTACCATACTGAACTGATAAGACCCCTCCCACCATCCAGGCGATGCATTCTACTATCCATGTTGATGTCCCCGATCTTAGGCCGTACTGACTACCTGTACATGTGTATTCTCTGTGGCACGTCATGTAGGTGCACAGTACTGTCATGATGATTTGCACATCATCCCACCAGTAGCAACTGTGTGCCCAGTGTGTGTTACTGTGTCAGTGAAGCTGTGAGTGTGTGTGTGTGTGTGTGTGTGTGTGTGTGTGTGTGTGTGTGTGTGTGTGTGTGTGTGTGTGTGTGTGTGTGTGTGTGTGCGTGTGTGCGTGTGTGTGTGTTAGAGTGTCATTGAATTCATGTGTGTCAATACCTGATTGTGTGGGTGCAGTTGTGTGTTGGCATCCTGTCATGGGAACGTGTATTACTGATTCCCATTAAGACATCACACTTCTCACTGGCCTCTACCCTTGTAATCAGCTAGACTAATTTCTTACCTCACCACTCCATGTAACTGTACCTGTGATGTCACCCTTTATGGATGTCACATCTGTGGCCACAGTAGCTTAATACACAGCTATCATGCTCTTGGAACAGTAGACGTGTTTGTAACATGGGACATTCTCACTGGTATGTGGCAGCTACATGGTGCATGCTGGTATATTCATACATATCTGTGAGTAGTCCACATTGACATATGGAACACTTAACTGCAAACACTGACATCCATCGGCACGTGCAATTAGACCTGAAGAAGGACAGCAGAACATCATGACCAACATGCATTTACTGTTGTTACACAAGACACATACTGTTAACAGTATTGTACACCTGTACTACATGGTATATCTGCTGCCTGTCAACAGTCCTCAACATTTGTAAACTACACATATCATCCTAGTCTGTTCACCCTGTGCATCAGACCATATGAGCATGTCCCTGCACCGATGGTGTGGATGTCAGGGATGCGGCACAGGCATCATCATATGCACAGGGTGTTAATGTTTGCCAGAAGCCTAGGCTGCACCATTGGATGACATCATGTGTGTGGGTGTGGGCCTTTGATCTAATTGGGTGTGTGTGGATGTTATGCATGTGTGTGTTGCGGTGCCCTATGTGTCCAGTTTGTGCGTGTATTATGCACACAGTTCTCCTATGTGTCTGGCCTACACAGGGGTATTATTGACAGCTGCAGACTGTACAGGTGAGGTTTTACAGTTCACGGTGTCCAGCCACGGACATGTGACCTGTGCCTGCCAGGGGTTGCAAGGGCACTACCAGACAGAGGTGCAGATTGGGTATTGTCTGATGTCACTTGTCCACTGGAACCGTGTCCCTGTTGGGACCATCCCAGGCCACGTGCACGTGGCCTGCTGTGTCATGGTGTGGACAGCACAGCACCAGATGCACTGCTTCTGCTACAGCCACTATGGAAGCGGGCATGTGAGGTAGCTCGTACACGTAGACCTGACTCATGGTGATGTAGCAGGACTACATCCACATGCCCGATGCCTCACTCCTACCAGATGTTCCAACACAGACAGATCATGCTGGCAGACTGTCATGCCATGATCAAGGACTCCAACCATGTCAACCAACCATCTATCCAAAGCATCAGCAATCTACTGTTCAGCATTTACCATTGCCTGGATGCTGTTGTTTAAAGAACGGACAGCAACCATCTGTAGCCAATGATCTTCAATGTTGCACTGTTCAGCACATGCCAGTGCCTCCATTACAGCCTAAAACATGCATCTGGTGACACCAGATGCTGTGATCTGTCATGCAGGAGCATGTTGGCCAGAGGTCTTCCTATGAGCAGCACTGGCCACATGCCTGTGTGGGGCACCACCAGTAGCTTGGCTGACACCATGATGTGCAGGCACACCTTCCATAGCCCCCACACTTTCCTGTTCCAAGCTACCACGTGCCAACTGTCCTTCCTCTATGGCCACTGGTGATGGGGTATGTGCAGGTATGGGATCTGTGTGTGGGGATGAGGTGGATATAGATGGAATGGCAACCAATGGTACAGTTTCAGCCCTGATAACTCTGCCTGCATCCCAATCATACGTTCATCATCACTGCTAGAGTCTGTGGGGACACTAACATCTGATGTACCGCAGGAGGCACCTACATCACCTGTGAGGGCAGACAAGAACTGTACATTATAATCTATACAAAAGACACACACAAATGCATATGATATGACAGAAAGCATGCAACATGCATGTGATACGGCAGACACCATGCAGTGCAGACAATAATCGTGGTAGTTATCATACATCCCTAGGTTGCACACAACAGCAGGCATGTGTCATAGCAGACAGCATGCAAATTACACAATCATAGTAGTGGTTAGCCTACATCCCTGTGTTACACCATGTGGACCAGCACATTTTAACAGTACACCTGCCTGATGTGTGGCATATGACCTTGATAATCACATGTAGTATGACATGTGATCTGCTGACATATGCAATGACATGCATACATGTTTAACACAATAGTGTCCTGTCAAATATACAGTGGGGCAATGGTGTACCAATTCAGTGTTGTCTGTCTGCCCTACAGATATACTGCAAATTTAGCTGATGTGCATGGCCATTGCAGGGAATCATGAGGCATCTCTAGTGCTATACAGTATGAGTTACAGAGAGGGTCATAGCCATGACTGTGTTCAGATACAATACATATATACTGTTGAATGTGACCCGCGTCACTGAGGTGTATACACACTAAACCATTATATAGAAGTTGTGACACAGGTCACTGATGGGTATAGGATGACACCCCTGCACATCTGCAACCATATTGCTGCAGCCTGGCAACTATGGCCAGACATGGTGAACACGTTGGTACACCATGTCCCACATGACATCTGTGTACCACACACACACAAGAAGCTATTATGGCATTTATGTCCAACACCAGCAATGGGAATGTACTGTATCTGTGGCCTAATGTGGATACTGTACAGGTGACTGCTGTCATGTTGCAACACCCTCAAGATGTTCAACACATCTTATGTGGTGGATTGATGTTATGCCTACACAAGATGTGCACAGGCCTGTAGGATGTCTAGTGTTCCACATCTACATTATGACCATTATACAAAGGCCATGGTTGAGCCATGTGTAGCCATTGTATGACAGGGTGTACACACAAGCACAACACGTCTACTGTGTGTGTTGCTCCATGTCTCTGGCCATCCTCCATGGCCATGTGTGTACATGTGTTGCCCAAATTATTGTGATGGGCATCTATTTCACATGTTTGTGTTGTCCCATATGACATATATGCTCCACTGACAACAGGGTTATGCAGATAAAGGGTGGTATGTGGGATATGTTTTCAAGTTAGGTAGGCAGTGTAGCAGCCAGGCCAGTAGATGTCATGGACATGTCAAGATAGCACATCACATTGTGTGACATTCATAGCAGGGCTATGATCCACACCGGTGAAACCTGTGTGCTGGCCATACTCCAGCCCACTGTGTAGTACTGTTTGTATTCACCACATGTGTAGATCAGATCTGTTGTATGTCCCTAAAGTGAACAGCACCTCCACCATTTTATGCACAGCTGTCAACACATCTGGCAATAAAGTTTGTGAGGATTCATGTTGGTGAGATGATTCACATAGTGTGCAAGTGTTGCACATAGGTAGTCATTGTGATGCATTTCAGGTCTGACCTGTATATTGTGACAGGACCATACATTATGTGTACATGTTGTGAATGGCCACATGGCAGATAGATTTGTGCATTACGGTTCCTGATAAATAATTACACTCTCACCTGCAACGGGCTGCTGTCACAGTAGAACACCAGAGGTACCTAAATAGGAGTAACACAGCAGTATGAGCATAATCCACCTCTGTATAAAGGCTACAGGGAGCAATGTGCATAACACATACACCAGTACATTAGACTATACTATGATGTATGCACATGTGTGCATACACAGAGTAGCATACTATAGTATGCGGCATGTGTGTATACATGCCTTGCATATGATGTTACATTACTTATTGTACAGTGACACTTGCAACTATATAGAATATAGTTGTTATAGGTGCAGTACTGACTTACCAGGCAACTCCAGGCTCAGTGGTTGAGAGACACCCACCTCCACAATATCAGCTAAGGCTTGTGGACGTGGTTCTGCAGGTGTCCCCAGGTTGGCCGGTAGCTCCTCGGTACGTGTGAGTGGGGGCTGGGATGGTGGTCCACCACCTGTTGCAGTTTGTTCCCTGGTGATTGCATTTGCACACTGTTTTGCCCATCTAATGAGGTCTGTACAGTGTCTGCGCACCTGCTGGTATGTGCGGTTGTGGCCACCCACATCATTAACCCTCCTGCAAAATTCCATCCACAGGGCATGCCACTGCTGTGCATCCTGTGGCACATGGCTGAACAGGATATCATGATTGTCAAGTAGGTATGGGATGAGGGCCTCATCCTCCAAGCATGTAAAAGGGGGAAGCCTTGCACATGGCATACCTGGAAGACATAATGATGGAGACAGGTCACAGTAACTCACAGCGACATACAGAGCTACAGCTGAACATACATGTACATCACATTAATTCAGTTTAAATAGTTGTATTTGCAAACCTACATGACACTGATGTGTTTGTGTCACACACATGTGACACTCAATGTTGAGTGGATATTATCACCATATATGTGTGTGTGTCACCTGATTACATCATACCCCATGTGGTTGCTGTCTTGACGTGGGCATGTCTGTTTACCTGTACTGGTGTTCCTACCTATCAGCACAAGTCAATCTTGATGCAGTGTGTATGTCACATATAAGGACTTATACTGCCTTAACAGACATGACCTGTGACCCTGCAGACATGCTCACATAAGGTTTTACATGTATGTGTTCTGCCATATACATCTACATGGCACTGTACAGCAATTCAACATCCTGCCATGTATCACCTGTGTTACACATGTGATACACATGGGACACTGGCTAGCCAGATGGTATTTGCAGGGATGGATATCAACTATAGCATGTACAATCAAAGTCAACTAGTGGGCTATATGCCATGGGCCATGTATGAATCTAGAAAGAAAGGTTACCTGGCAGTAGCTGACAGGCAGGTCTTTGGGGCCAGGTGGAGCAGTGCCACATTATTGATCCACAGGGTTAATGATACATATACCATGCATTACCATGCGGTCATCACACCATGTCTGTGAGGGGAGCAATGTGCAGCTTTGATGGACAGAAATACATAGTATGGCAGGACTATGTCAAGTGTATGGGACAAGGATCTGTCCAGCATGTGGTAGGTGGATGTCCATGAAGTATGTGTACGAGATCATGATGAGTACGTGTAGCATGTCCAACATCACTGGGTTGGACATGGATTTATTCAGGATATGAATCATGCTACATAGTGGAGATGGGGAATGGGAAGGCTGGTGTAGGCCATCTGCACATGGCCAATACCCCTTAAAGGAAATGTGTGATCTGATATGGTTCACTTGAGGGTTCTGTATGGCTGGACAATGATCTCTATATTCATGAATGGCACCCTATCATTATTAGAGTTGCCACATATGACTACCTGACAGGTGTGTTGACATAGCTATCACAGGAAAGACAACTGCCCAGCTGCATCCCTCACACACAACTGTCCATTATGTTGACCACTGCCTAGGTGGTAGTTCATGGGTACAGGGTTATTAACATAGGGGTGACAATGCGAGTCAACTATTGCTCCTAGGTCATAGTCATTTGCATACTTCAATAGGCAGATGCCTTCTGTTTGTCTGTGAGGTATGGACTAAAATGAGGGGGAATAAAATTCTTTAACCCTGATATACTGTAGCTGCCACTGGTGTGATGATCACGTATTATTCAGACACCTTCTGTAGTGTTGGTTCTGCCAGCAGTCCTGTTGCAAAACACTCCTGTGACATAGGAATGTACATCTAGTACACTGAGTGTAGGTGGTACACAGTATGGGTGATGATGTCCTATGACCTGGCAAGGTTATGATATGCAGTGTGACATCAACCATACTGTCATCTACATCTGTACTGCTAACATCACTTAAGTGTTCAAGGTTCATGGCCTTCCAGACCAGACTCAGCAGGGTAGAAGTAAAGTACTTCCCATTATCAGTGGTGTCTCCCCCTTTGTGGGTTGTGATACCTGTTGGTGTGCACCATTCAGTGTGTACACAACCTGACATGGAGATATGTTTTACATGATGTGTATGTGGAGAGCATCTTGTTTTGCCATATGTGTATGATATAGCCTGTGATGTGGGCAGGTCCCATGCAGACTAAGTGCAACTTGTACCTGCATAGTTGTGGGTACAGGGGCCCTGTGGTGTACATGGATATATGCTTGTGTACCTGTTGGGGGGAGGGGGCCATGTGTTTATATTATCCAAGGCCCTATCTGGATTGCTTATTCATGCTAAGCACTTGTTCCAGACTTGTAAACACTACGTAAGCTAATAATTACTATAGCGCTCAATCTTCCTCGTTACCTGCAGGTAAGGGTGAACAGGTTTTGTACATACTTTTCTCACTTGCGTAGAGTAATGTAGCTGTTGTACTCACTTTCCTCACTTATCTAGGTGAATGTAGTTCTATATCCAGGCATGTCCAAAAGTCCACTGCAAGTGTTCTCACTTGTCTATCTGATGAATCTGGACATTTTGAGGCAATGTACACATTGCCACATGTACACAGACAAGCCTCTCCACCTACCACTCAACACTACAACCTGTGAGAGATGCACTCATCTAGCCAAACTGGAGGGAAAGGTCTCTCCAACCAAGCCTGAGCCTGTCTGCCATGTGGAGAAGGTACACAGTCGCACAACACCATACTCATCACATAAGTCTCACTGAATCAACCCCACCATTAACTGGGAAAACTACTACACATTAGCTCAACGGTTTCTGGAATTCATAAACAGCAATGCCCTGACTCAACATATTCACACACCCACCAGGAGCAACAATATCCTAGACCTAGTCATTACCAACATGAGTGGCTGGTGCTCCACACGTAAAGCCAACTCCTCATTGGTCCGATCAGACCATGTGCTGAATACCATTGATATCCACATCCCGCACCTACCCCCCATTAAGGGAACCACAGTATAATTTGTCTATAAGGCCAACTACATGCTTTTTAAGACAGACGTGGTGGACGACATGACACCCATGCAGATGGACAGTACTGTTACAACTGCTGAATCCTACACAAATACACCCTATAAGTACTTACAGAAGTGCATGGCTTGTGCTATCCCAAACAGAACCAAGATGCTATACTCCTAATTAACTAAACCAATCTGGTGGTCCCCTGCCATAAACATATTGTACTACAGGAGGAAGGCACTGTTGCAAACGAGAGTACAATACCATGCATGGAGGAGATCCCTGGCCAGCCTCAGTAAGAAGGTGAGATCCCTTATAAGTTACTACAAAGCTAGCTATGAAAACTATAACGCAACTAATACCAACAACAACCACAAAGCATTCTATAGCTATGTCACATATCTCGATGTCAACAACCAGATCTGCTCTGAGTTACAGCATAAAGGCATGAACATTACAGAAACAATTGATATTGGCAACATCCTGGCAGATCCCTCTCAAAGCTGCACACTCTAAAGGCAATATCACAGCATCCATGGGACCGGACAATATCCCTGGCTGTGTTTTACATGAACTTAAGATCGTGCTGTCTCCCCCCTATGCACCATGTTCAATAATAGCCTCACATTGGGCATAGTGCCCCCAGAATGGCGCACAGCAACAGTTATCCCACTCCACAAAGGTGGCGCCACAATGGACCACTGGACTTATTTTCCTATAGGCCTGACTAGCCTGGTCTGCAAGGCTATGGTGCACATCATGGATCACTGTCAAAGAGACATTGGGTACCTCCCAACCTTTGACCCCTCCCTGTTTGGCATTGTTAAGGCTGGACCATGCCTCCTAAATCTGGTGGACTTCTTAGAGACAGTTACCAAGGCATTCGATGAGGGTAAGGAGATCCACACAGCCTATCTAGGTCTCTCATAGGCTTTCAACACCATTCCTCCTTCTGGTATTATCAACATACCCATCTGCCTGAACATTAACCCCTACATCATGTGATGGTTTGCAAAGTGGCTCACGGACAGAACCCACACAGTGAGATTTGCATACCCTAGGTCCGACTGTATACCAGTTACAACTGGCGTCCCCCAGGGCTCAGTCCTAGGACCCCTCATGTTCAGTATATATGTCTCTGATGTACAGACAAGCACAGGAGGGCTTTGGCTGAAAAGGTTTGCAGACAACTGCAAGCTAGGGGACATAATTGTTTCCCCAGCTGTTACAGACACTCTCTGGAAGGGTTGCACTGAGATGGATACCTGGTGTTAATATCATGGCGTCAAGCTGAATGCCTAAAAGTACATAGTCATCCCCTTTGGGTATAACTAATTACCTGTGGACTACCACATAGGTGCTAGTCCCCTACATACAGAAAAGGTAATACGGGATCCGTGAACCCCAGTAGATAGCAATCTCTCCTTCGATACCCATAATGACAAGGTGGTTAGAATATCCTTCTACATGGTCCCCCCTAATCTCTAATGGGTTCACATTCAGATCAGAGGGGCCATTGTGACTTTACTCATGTCATATTAGACCCATTAAAGGATACAACACCCCATTTGGGATATACCTTACAAGACAACTGCAATGGCTTGGAAGACCACACCAGTACCACACCAAGAGGGTTACTGACCTCAAACAGAAGACCTATGCAGCCCAACCTATGAAACTCCAGCTATACTCAGTTGCATACCACATACTCACAGGTGATCTCTGCTTGACATACAAGGCCCATATGCTCCACCTAAACGGAAGCCCCTGACAGCCACATGCTCTAGGGATATACACCTAACCACAATGATGAGTAGGATGTGCTGGATGGATAGATTCCTGACCCAGACACTCTCTATGCTTTGGAACATGATTCCAATGTACATCAGGCAGGGCCCCTCATGAGCACTCTTCAAGGGAAACCTTGACGTGTGGATGTGAGACAGACATGTACCCCAGGGATCACTGCAGTGGCTCTGCTGGACATAGGCACAGGGAACTATTGGCTCTGTCATTCAGAGGCACAGGAAACCAACCTATGGGGGAGGCGAAAGCCAACACACGCTAGCTAGGCTTACAAATACCCTTAGTAAGACAGCCTAGTACCTACCTTTGCACATATTACATGTCTTATGTGCATGGATAGTTAAATAGCTCATCCATTTTACTTTGCTATCAAGCTGATAAACTGTTGGCTCACTAAAAGACATATGTATCCTGTCATTGTGTATTGTAAATGCCAATTGACATAACTAATGTTTGTCTAACATTACAGTAATGCTATGTAGCTTGTAATACATATCTGCCTACAATACTGTACATTACACAGTTATTAGCACAATATCCCACAATGCAAATCATACTTGCACAGTGGCCCAACCTTCCACATGTTATTCTCAGTAATACACCCATACATATGGCTACAGTTACAATATATCAACATATACTATCCCCTGTTATAGCACATACTTGTTGGACCAGCTCTGCCACTGACATTGGCTGGTGAGGAGTATTTCTGTTCAAAGCCCTTATATAGCATCCCTTGTGGTGTAACCGGTGTTTGCCTTGTGACCTACAGCAGTCACACAAATACTACAAGCGTTACTATGTTCAACAATACATCACTACACGATAGCTGTTTCCACTATATGGATTGTGTGCACTTTAAATACTACATAATAGTACTATATACACAGACATACTGACTGTTCTACATGCCTTATTAGTAACCCGATGTATCATTAACAGTTGATTCAATCCTTTTTGGTTTGTGTTTCCATGTTATTTGTAACGTTCCGCTGGTATATACGGATAGTTTGAATGTGTGATGACACATCCTTTTCTAGTTACATATCGGTAACATGTGGCATTCTGTCCACCAATTGCTGTTCCAAAGTATTTAATTGGATGCACGTCAGCTGTGATGCTACTCCATTAGCTGATGCCATGGCATCAGTGGTGTATAAGTGAGTATTCCTTTTGGGTATTGTCCGTTTGCCGTACCATCGAGAGAGATGGCCTAGATGTGTTATTGCGATATATTTCAACAGCTATATGGAGACACACAGAGATATATTAGCTTCATGACTCCTGTGGACTGTGTGTAATGGCTAGACGATTTAGTTCTACATGTGAGTACAGCTGTTATATTTCAGAACAGTGCTACTTATGCAGGGTTTGTTTTTATCTGATACTTCTGCAGATGTTTAAGTCTGGCAAGAATGTCTGGCCAGCTCAAGACCGTATGGCTATGCATGAACTGTTATGTGGTGTACAGTGTGCTCACCAGACATCCTTGATTTGGTGTGCAAGTGTAGCATACTGTGCTATTACTCACTAATTGCTAACACATCCCAGTGTACGCACAACCCTCTGAAACGGGATTAGTGCAAACAAACCCTATTACATCAGCAGCTGTTCCATTGTATAACAGCAGCTATTTCACATAGGGCCATATTAGTGTGTCTCTGACAAGGTATGTTAAGGCTTCTGCAGATGTCGTACAGTGTGTGAATGATTTGTTATGTTATTACAGTTTGTATTGTAATATGTTTGGGTGTGGGGGTGATGGTGGGTGTGCTTAGCAGATGCAGGTGTGTAGGAACTGCTTTTATACATAATCGCTATGTGCATGAGGGTTCCTTCCCTATTTGAACACCTATCCTTTTGTGGACTAATACAATGGTAATTGCAGGTTGATTCATTAAGGCACTGTTATGTGGTTCCTGTATAGCATGCAGGTGATGTTAGTCCTTGAATCCCTTCGGTACTACATCTGAATGTAAAAACGTGTTGCTACATGATAGCTGTGTATTTCTGTCATAGGTATTTGCAGTCATCGTAGTTGTGTTGGTGACTGACCCTCTTTGGCTAGGGTTGCCACCTTTTCATATGGCCATAGTGGGACCTTTTCGGGACACTCATCTGATTTTACAGGCCTTTCTTGCCTAATTATAAGCTTATCCTTGTAGCAGTTTAGTTGCTTATCCAGTTTCCTGTAACATGTAGGTATTTTAGATACAGAAATAACTATTGCATGCAACTATTACAGTACATATAGGACATAGTTATGTCCTACTATCCCAGGACATTTGCCACATTTAATATATTTGGTCAGGACACAACCGCCCAAAGAGGGAGTGTCTCTCGCAAAGTGGGACAGGTGATAACACTATCATTGGCTCATGTCCATAGCACATATTTGTAATAGTGTATAGGCATATACTCGCCATATCCTTTGTTCATAAAGGTTGGTAATGGCTGAATGTGTGATGGCTATGGTCTATGCTATACACATATATGAACACTTCAACCGCTGTATACGGGAGACCTATAGAATCCTGAAACCACAGTGTTCCAACGCACACAGTACTGGGACCAGACTCCCATACCCCACATTACCGACATCGATAGTAACTCGCAAAGGTTACACAAATATGGAACACACACATGTACACACAGACACACTGCTACCCAACACATCCAAACAAACCATCCTACACTATGTATGAGCAGGTGGCCAAGCCCCCCTACATCCCCCATGTCGTTGTCTGCGCCCCCCACACCACCCCCTACTTTAATATTCTAGATCCTTGGTCACGCAAACAGATGCACAAAGCTAACCCACAACCACACATTACAGTCCCCCAAGAACACACTCCACACACAGAACACACACTTACACACACTACAGCACTAAGAAACACACATACACACAGTAACCTACCCAAACCGCAACACCAGAAGCACTGACTAATTGTCCATTAAAATCGTGAGATTACACCTTGCACATCTGGTGTTTCAGTACTGTGTTCTTTTGGACCTTAAGCCTCGGGATTACGCGCGTTGGTATGTAAAGCAGTCGGTATGTGGTAGGTATCCCATTTATATGTACCTCCATGGTTATGTAGATGTTGTTAACCTATCTATATATCTACATATATAAGTGTATCCCCATATATCGACATCTCTCTCTCTCTCTCTCTCTCTCCCTCTCTCTCTCTCTATATATATATATATATATATATATATATATATATATATATATATATATATATATATATAAAAAACATACACCTTTCATTGGGTACATGCCGGTTTGTCCTATTACAACACATTCATACCTTTTGTGTTTTATCCTGTTAGTATACATGACTGCCATTGGTACATCTCAGGTAGCTTAGTGGTATGTTATTGTGATGAATGTGTACATGGTTGCGTGTTCTAATCCTGGCAGTGATATCTTACCTCTCAGAGCAGGCACTGGTAGTGCAAGGGTGATTAGCGCACATTTCAGTGGTTGTGTGTTCCACATGTTTATTATTCTGTGGAGAACTACCTATATATGCAAGCTGTGTTTAAGGTATACTATGTAACATGTACAAATCTGTGAAGATTCGTCTCAAGGATACTCCCCATTATTTGGAACTACATCCCTGATTACATTATACAAAATCCCTCACTGACACTCTGGGGAATCCTTGCAGAATGGGTGGTGAACAGTAGCTACATCCCAGGGATCCCGCAAGTGGCTCTGCTCCACAGAGGGACAGTTAGTTGATCAATGGGGTGACTATAGCAGACACATTTTGTCTATTCTTATGAGTGGCCTCGGCGGTTGGGCATGTACCTACATATGTATCTATGAACTGTACATACAGTATGGACACATGCTGATAGCTTAATTTACTGTTCAGGTATTGACTTACTTTGTGCCAATGATGGTTGTGTGTACAATAATTGAGGGCTACCTATGTAGGATGCACACAGTAGACCACCTATACATGACAATTTACAGGTGGTCGTGTGTGTGTGTGTGTGTGTGTGTGTGTGTGTGTGTGTGTGTGTGTGTGTATGTGTGTGTGCCATCCATGTTTGCTGTGTGTGCAGGTGGAGAAGGGTGTCAGATCATGAGTGCCTACACTGTCAGTGTGTGTATATACGTTCCCTCTTTGCCAAGGCATGGGCATACTGGACATGCCTTCGTCTGCCAACTGGGGCTAGCATAGGGTGTTCATGGTCTGAGTCCCCCTGTGCCTGTGGGTCCCTTGGCAATGGTGGTGGGCTGTGAGGGTCTTCACCATTCTGTCCCTGCTGCAGTTGTTTCCACAGGATCATATTGTGTAGCATGGCACATACTACGATGATGTGGGCACAGGTTCCTGGAGCGTACTGCAAGGCTCCACCAGATATGTCCAAGCAATGGAACTGTGATTTCAGCATCCCAAACATGCACTCTATGATGATTCTGGTTTCTGTGTGTGCCTCATTATGGCATTCTTGCGTGGCTGTGTGTGCATCATCCAAGGTTACAGTGCTTAGCCAGCACCCCCCACCAGGTGGCCATATGGGATGTCCCCCCTGGCAAATACCTGATATAGCTGTGAGGCATGCCAGATGTGGGAGTCATGATAGCTTCCAGGGCTGCCAGCACACACATCCATGATAATGCCCTGGGCATTGCACATGACCTGGCAGTTGATGGAGGGGAATCCCTTGCGGTTTATGTAGCACCTACCCTGCTCACCGGGTGGTGACTTGATGTGTATGTGCGTGCAGTCTATTGCACCCAGTACCTCCGGGTCATCTGCCACATGATGGAAGAGATGCATATTGCTGGCCAACTCCTCCTGCATTCGGGGGAAGTATATGTGCTCATTGACATGTGGTAACATGGCATCCAGGAACTGGTGGAGTACCCTGGATGCTGATGCCTGTGAGATCCCCATGATATCCCCAGTTGCCCTTTGGAAGGTACCTGTGGCCAGTATTCTCAAGCTTGCACATACCTTCATGTCCACTGGGATGGGTTTCCCTCTGTTACTTCTGGCTCTGAGGTGTGGCCGGCACAGCTCAACAAGTTGCTGTATGATGACCCTGTCCATCCTGTAATGCTCTACTATCTTCAGATCATGTAGCCCCTGGTAGGTTTCCGTGGGGCTGAACACTCATCTCCTCCTCCGGTGCCTGAGATGGTTGTCAGGATCATCCTCCACACCACCGTCAGTCTCCAACACATGCTGGTGAATCAAAGCTATGGCAGCCCCTAACATATACATATTAAAAGTTCCCTGTCTGTATACACCAATGGTGCAGAGTGTCTGGGAATACACAAGTGTGTGTGTGGGGCTTTCACACCTTATACTATTGTGCAATGGATGATGCTGGTGTAATTTGGTGTGTTTGTGCTATTCCAGCTGCAGGGTATCTTAATTATTGGCTTACAGCAGGTACTCCTATTGTGGGTCCTTTAGTGTTGACTTACGCTTGTCTGCCATGATTCATCTATTGCCCTTTACTTCTATTTTCAACCCAATTTACCTCCCATTGTCAGGCATGCATCCAGCTGCCGCCTTTCTTGTTTTGTGCTTCCACAACCCAGGATTGTGTTGGGAAATGTGTTATGTAGCTAATCTACTGCAAGTTTGCATTGTTCTGCAGTGACAGTTCTCTTTTCTTTGCTGTACGGCACCTCCCCTTTCCTTTTCTGCAGATAGCTGTTAGCAGCCTTATTAGCTGTTGTCTATGGCCCACTGTGAGTTTCTAGGTGTTAATTATTCATTTGTACTCCAATTACAATGCTGCAGCATTTCCTTATTGTCTTCCCATATCCTTCCTGTTTCAGCTGTGGTGCTTGCGATGCACAACCGTTTACAGGGTTTTGTGAGCGTTTTCATCCATGTTCACATGAACTTTCAGTTACCTTGTGTGCTCTCAGCTAAGCAAAGCTATGGCTACTTCCACACCCCTATCCTGCGGCTTTCCTTAGCAACATGCAACATGGATTAGCAATGATCCAATGTGCTTACAGCTATGGTGGTGCGCCCCTCTCTTGATGTTATGTTTACCTCCAGGCCACTCCTCGGTGTTGTAACACTACACCGTGTGGTACATCCTTACGCCGGTGGGGCATTTGCAATTCAGTATTACTTGACTCATTTGCATGGCATTGACTGCTAATTCCTAGTTACCACACAGAACACTGTCACAGACCCTTAGCAACCCTTGTGCCATGGTTGTGGTGTAGCATGTGTGCCATTGACTATTATGGGGATATCATGAATTGCATTACATTACAGTTTTATGACATCTAAATATATTTTCCTTGTGATCCCGTTTGTGCCCCGATGCACTGTGGTTTTACTTTGCGTTGGTGTGGCCATGACATTAAATGTTATTTTTTATAGGTTGTGCATGTTGTTTTATGCCATTGGTTATATATTTAGCCACTGGCATATATTAACATTATAATACTTAAGTTTGGTCTGCTTTCATGGCTCCAATTTTATGTTTGACAAAATGTAAACCGTTTTTTTTTTGGTTTACATTTCTACATGCTTAAGCTACGTCTGCACAACTTCATGAATCGCTATATACCTTCATTTGCATGCTTCACTGCTGCACATGGGGTAATTAGCATACATGCGCCGGGAGCTGTGCAGCTCTGGCGTACGCTGGTAGTGCACGTGGAAACAGCTCTTACCTGAATCGCTCGATGGCCATATTTGGCCCTAGATCACCGACGCTACTCCGGCGCATGATGCAAGCTTCATGAATCCCTTGGGCAGTCTATAAAGTGATTTACTGACTTGCAATACTATTATATCATTATACTGCAGTGTAGCAGTACTGTTATTTTGATACAGCAGTGTAACAGTAATGTTATATTATTATAACACAGTGAAGGGGTAATGTTACATTATTACACTGCGGTGTAGCCATATTGTTATGTTATGTTATGTCATTATATTGCAGTGTGTAGCAGTTCTACTATACTATTCCACAGCAGTGTAGTAGTACTGTTATATTATTACATTGAGGTGTGGCAGTACTGTTATTTTATTACACTGCAGAATAGTGACACTTTTATTACACTGCAGTGTATTGTTACTGTTATATTATTACACTGCAGTTTAGTAGTACTAAGTTATTACACTGCAATGTATCATTACCATTACTTTATTACACTACAGTGTAGTAATACTGTTATATTGTCACACTGCAGTGTAGCAGAACTGTTATGTTATTACACTGTACTGTAGTAGAA
Source organism: Protopterus annectens (assembly GCF_019279795.1). Taxonomy (NCBI): domain Eukaryota; kingdom Metazoa; phylum Chordata; order Ceratodontiformes; family Protopteridae; genus Protopterus; species Protopterus annectens. The sequence goes on along the minus strand of NC_056751.1, from coordinate 777,722,516 downwards.
CTCTTTTGTTATTACATTGCAATATGGCAGTACTCTTATGTTATCACACTGCAGTGTAGCAGTACTATTATATTATTGCACTGCAGTGTAGTAGTACTGTTATGCTATTACACTGCAGAGTAGCAGTACTCTTGTATTATTACACTGCAGTAGAGTACTACTGCTATTGCACTGCAGTGCAGCAGTACTATTATGTTATTACACTGCAGTGTAGTAGAACTTTTATTTTATTACATTGCAGTGTAGCAGTATTGTTATTACACTGCAGTTACACTGCAGTGTAGAATTGCTGTTATGTATTATACTGCAGTGTAGCATTACTGATATATTACACTGCAGTGCAGCAGTACTGTTACTTTGTTACACTGCAGTGTAAAAGTGCTGTTATATTAGTAACACTGCTGCAGTGTAGAGGTACTGTTATATTATTACACTGCAATATAGCAGTATTGTTACATTATTACAGTGAAATAGAACTGTTACATTATTTGACTGCAGTATAAAGCTTTGCTCTTTTATTGTGAGCTGCAAAATACAGTCTGAGCATAGCATGCTACTTTTGGATGGTGGCAGATATTTGCCATTTTTGGATTACAAAAGCATTTCTGTAGTAGATATTACTAATAAAATAACCTGAACGATTTAAGGAAAATTTTTGAAAAGCTAAAACTTATAGAAAAGTGAAATCTGAATGAGTATCTGGGAACAATCTCATTTTCATTGTTTTTACATCTGCAGCTTGTTCCAAACATTTATTTTATTTAGTTTTATTATGTTATTAGTGGTAATGAACAGCTGCCGCATACCGTGACTGGTTCTAATTTTCTTTATTTCCTGACAGATGTAAGGATAATAACAACGGTATCCTTTCACTATCTCTGTATTTATGAGATTAATAAATATGTCTGATTTGTAGGCTTATGTTTCATATTCGTGAAGGTAAAAGTTAATATGGACTGCAGTTTTGTCAACAGTCTACTGACAACACTAGAACATTTGCATCGGAGAAGTTATATCTCATTACAGATATTTTCTTACATCTTATCTGTAGCAATAGTTGCATAAATTCTGTAGTCTATAATAAACTTGAGCATTATACATTCATAAGTCATGTATATTTTATAAAAGCTATTTCCTGCATGCATCTCATATGTGATAGCCTTTAATTTTCAAAAACCTGCCTAAATATATGGTCCTTAAATGTGTACTTAAAACACTTTCTATTAAAATGCCATTCAAGCAGAATTTAAATTCATGATCTCTTCTTTGCCATGATGAATTGAATGTAATGCTATAAAAAAAATCACTCTTTCCTCAAAATCAGAACTTGGTTGGTTCACAAAGTTTCAAGTATCAAAGGACTCCAGTAAAAGAATATGAACCTTAGGCATTTCAAGCTGTATTCATATAGGCATGCATTGGATCATAGGATCATAGGAGGTTACTAGGCTATTGGCCCTGAGGCCCTTATAGGCCTAGCCAAGAGATTAGCCAATGTTTAGACAAATCAGCACCCAATGCCCCTGTCCAGCAGGGACATGGGTGGTATCCCAGGGGTATATTTTCTGTTTCCCATCCAGTTATCCAGGTTGAGCTTAAAAAAGGGGTATAGAGGTACTCTGCTTGATGTGGAGAAGGAGTCTATTCCATAGATGGGGGAGTTTCTAGGACATAAATCTGTCCCACCAACAAGTCTTGTTGATGTCACAGACCAGGTTGAGGCCATGCGTGTGGGTTACTCGAGTGGGGCTGGACTTGTGGATATGCAGCAGTCCCATGAAGGTGGGGTCTGTGATCACCTTGTGTGCCAGGCAGAGGTCACCTATCAGGAGTCTGTATGGGGTCTATATTATAATCTCGAAGGTTTAAAACTTCAAATCACTAAAGATTGAACTTTAGTGATCTTGTTGCTTGTTATGGGTCTACTGCTTGAGGTGGCTTTCCCTATTTTGACTATGTGGGTTCTATCAGTGAGTCAGTTTGCTACCTATCTGGTAACATATGGATTGATGCCTAGTTGAGAGAGTTTATCTATTATGCCCTAGTGGAGAATAGTTTCAAAGGCTTCAGCCAGGTCTAGGTAGGCGGGCTGCACTCTCTTCCCCTCGTCCATGGCTTTGTTGACTGTCTCAAAGAAGTCGACCAAATTTAGCAGACAGGACCTCCCCTTGATGAAGACAAACTGTGTGGGATCAAGTGTTTTCAGATTGCCAATGTCTTTGTTAATGAGGTCCATGAAAATCTGTTCCATGGCCTTGCAGATCAGGCTAGTTAGGCTGATGGGTCTATAATTTCCTGGATCGGTGGATGCTCCACCTTTGTGTAAAGGGATAACACTGACTGTCCTCCACTCAGATGGGAAAAAGCCAGTACTCAGGGTTTGGTTGAAACGGGTGCCTAATGGTGCTGCAAATTCCTGCCTGAATTCACATAGGATGCAGCCTGGGATGTTATCGGGTCCCGTGGAGGCTGTATTTTTTGCCTTTGAGAGAGCAGTGATGACCTGTTCCCTAGATATAAGGGGAAGGGGGCAGGTACTGGGGATGTCCTGATTTACTGATGGGGGACAGAGGGGTAAAATTTTCACTGAATCTGTCAGCCAGCAAGTTTGTTATATCTATAGCATTTGTATATGTGGTTTCCTTGACCACCAGTTCCGAACAGATCTGGGTGCTTCCTTTGGGGTTGCAGACATATGTGAAGAAGGCCTTATGATTGTTTCTAGTAGATATGGCCAATTTGAACTTGAAGTTTGCCTTTGAGGATTTCACTAGTGCTTGTATTTGCTTGTTTAGGCTAAGGAGACATTGCTTCCAAATGGGCACCTGCTCCTTCTTGGTCTTGGACAGCAATGTTTTCCTTTTGTTATAGACTTTATTTATTGCAGATGTCCACCAGTCAGGTTTACTCTTCCTTGCGGAGGATGATTTAGTCCTGTCCGGTATTCCTGATTCCATGCATCTATATAAATGCTTGTATAGTGCTTTGGTGTAGTTTTGGATATTGGTGCCAGTTCATACAGAGGGGGAGGGGCTGTGAAGCTGTTTATGCCATCCCTTGGGAGGCTGTAATCAGCTTTGAAGAGGTTTTTATGTCTGATTCTAGCTAGTGGGTGGTTGGTGGAGATGGTGACTTTGAAAGTGACCACTTTGTGGTTGGATCATACTAGGGAGGATGATACTATAGGGATGCTGCAGTGGTTACTCATGTTGGTTAACACCAAGTTCAAGATATTATCACCTCTTGTGGGGGCATCAACTAGCTGTTCCAAGGCATTTGCATTGACAAAGTCAAGGAATCTCTGGGCATTTGTGTTCTGGCATGAGTAGTTCTTCCAATCTATGTTTGGGAACTTAAAGTCACCCAGGATCAGGGTAAAGGGTTGAATCTTGATAGATTCAAACAGGTCCAAATAGGCGGATTGGGCATCTTGTATCAGATTTGGGGACTGGTAGCTAGCTATGATTTGAATAGAGGTCTTCTCAATGGTTAACTGCACCTGGACTGTCTCATACTGTTTGACCAGCCTGGAGGGGAGGGCATTCATACAGTTGTCCAGTAGTGGGCATTCATGGGTCTACTTCAGAAGACTGACAAACCAAAAGACTGAATCCCAAAAGACTGAAAATTAAAAATACTGAACACATTTTTAATGCAAAGAGAAAGTCCCCCTGCACCCCTCATATGGGGGTTTTTACCCCCATATACCCCCTGCAACTATATATACCAACTCCAAGATCACACAACAGTGGAGAAGGAGAAAATTCCATCAGTCAGTATTTTGAATTTTCAGTCTTATGATATTCAGTCTTTTGGTTTTTCAGTCTACTGAAGTAGACCTGCATTCATACAGTGATGCATTGGTGGGCATTTATAGTCGTGCAGTGGCGTAATTGTACATTAAACCATTTCAGCAAGAAACAGTGCACCTCATGGTGAACTTAAGTGGGTGCATTTGCTCAATAAGTGAAAAGCAATTTACAGCTAAATTAGGGAATGGAGATGTGTGTGTGTGTGTCTGCGTGTGTGTTCGTGTGTGTGCGCGTGTGTGTGTGTGTGTGTGTGTGTGTGTGTGTGTGTGTGTTTGTGTGTGCCTGTGTGTGTGTGTGCATGTGTGCGTGTGTGTGTGTGTGTGTGTGTGTGTGTGTGTGTGCGCACATGCATGCACATGCGGAGTGTTTTAGATGACAGTAATAAAATAAAATAAAACATCATAATTAGTGGAGGACAAATGTTCTCTTAAAATGTTTGGTGCTGAAATAGTATAGAGGCTGTTTCTGTATTTGTATGTCTTTATGCATGAACGCATGATCAAGTGTGTTTGTGATCTCTCATGCGTGTGTCTGCAGTACATATGAGTGCATCCACATGTGGATGCACATGAACATCTGTGTGAATACTGTGACAAACTGAGTGGAGAGAACAGGAAGCAGAACAGAAAAAAAGGCCATCAGGAAAACTACATTCCTAATGATACTAGAGCAAGTGTATTTTGAGAATGAGCAAGGAAAGAGAGGGCAGAGACACAAAGGAGAGATGGTGAGCTGCAGAAAAAAAGGAAAAAGTGATAAAGGACAGAGGCTGTGTGCATAATAAATTCATTCATGTAAATCTTCTTTTTTTTTTTTTTTTTTTTTTTTTGCTGAAAAGCAAATTTCAGACCCCAACCATCACAATTATAATGTATAGCCATAGTTATTATATTTAGGTATCTTGTGCTGGAACCACTCTGTTCCAAAATATGTTGTCACAGAGGTACATAATGAAATAGGAAAAACACAAATAAACACAAATATAGAAAACAAAGAGATTGTTTGGCTGGAGAAATTATCAGCAAGAATTTCCTGTATTAAATAAGGCAAACAGATATCCAAACATCTTAACAAAACAGTCAGAAGGTATTAAATAAGGCAAACGGATATCCAAACCCTTAACCAAAACAGTCAGAAGGTATTAAATAAGGCAAACAGATATCCAAACCCCTTAACAAAACAGTCAGAAGGTATTAAATAAGGCAAACGGATATCCAAACCCCTTAACCAAAACAGTCAGAAGGTATTAAATAAGGCAAACGGATATCCAAACCCCTTAACCAAAACAGTCAGAAGGTATTAAATAAGGCAAACGGATATCCAAACCCCTTAACCAAAACAGTCAGAAGGTATTAAATAAGGCAAACAGATATCCAAACCCCTTAACAAAACAGTCAGAAGGTATTAAATAAGGCAAACAGATATCCAAACCCCTTAACCAAAACAGTCAGAAGGTATTAAATAAGGCAAACAGATATCCAAACCCCTTAACCAAAACAGTCAGAAGGTATTAAATAAGGCAAACGGATATCCAAACCCCTTAACCAAAACAGTCAGAAGGTATTAAATAAGGCAAACAGATATCCAAACCCCTTAACAAAACAGTCAGAAGGTATTAAATAAGGCAAACGGATATCCAAACCCCTTAACCAAAACAGTCAGAAGGTATTAAATAAGGCAAACAGATATCCAAACCCCTTAACCAAAACAGTCAGAAGGTATTAAATAAGGCAAACGGATATCCAAACCCCTTAACAAAACAGTCAGAAGGTATTAAATAAGGCAAACGGATATCCAAACCCCTTAACCAAAACAGTCAGAAGGTATTAAATAAGGCAAACGGATATCCAAACCCCTTAACCAAAACAGTCAGAAGGTATTAAATAAGGCAAACGGATATCCAAACCCCTTAACCAAAACAGTCAGAAGGTATTAAATAAGGCAAACAGATATCCAAACCCCTTAACAAAACAGTCAGAAGGTATTAAATAAGGCAAACAGATATCCAAACCCCTTAACCAAAACAGTCAGAAGGTATTAAATAAGGCAAACGGATATCCAAACCCCTTAACCAAAACAGTCAGAAGGTATTAAATAAGGCAAACAGATATCCAAACCCCTTAACCAAAACAGTCAGAAGGTATTAAATAAGGCAAACGGATATCCAAACCCCTTAACCAAAACAGTCAGAAGGTATTAAATAAGGCAAATGGATATCCAAACCCCTTAACCAAAACAGTCAGAAGGTATTAAATAAGGCAAACAGATATCCAAACCCCTTAACCAAAACAGTCAGAAGGTATTAAATAAGGCAAACGGATATCCAAACCCCTTAACCAAAACAGTCAGAAGGTATTAAATAAGGCAAACAGATATCCAAACCCTTAACCAAAACAGTCAGAAGGTATTAAATAAGGCAAACAGATATCCAAACCCCTTAACCAAAACAGTCAGAAGGTATTAAATAAGGCAAACGGATATCCAAACCCCTTAACAAAACAGTCAGAAGGTATTAAATAAGGCAAACGGATATCCAAACCCCTTAACCAAAACAGTCAGAAGGTATTAAATAAGGCAAACAGATATCCAAACCCCTTAACCAAAACAGTCAGAAGGTATTAAATAAGGCAAACGGATATCCAAACCCCTTAACCAAAACAGTCAGAAGGTATTAAATAAGGCAAACAGATATCCAAACCCCTTAACCAAAACAGTCAGAAGGTATTAAATAAGGCAAACGGATATCCAAACCCCTTAACCAAAACAGTCAGAAGGTATTAAATAAGGCAAACAGATATCCAAACCCCTTAACCAAAACAGTCAGAAGGTATTAAATAAGGCAAACAGATATCCAAACCCCTTAACCAAAACAGTCAGAAGGTATTAAATAAGGCAAACGGATATCCAAACCCCTTAACCAAAACAGTCAGAAGGTATTAAATAAGGCAAACAGATATCCAAACCCCTTAACCAAAACAGTCAGAAGGTATTAAATAAGGCAAACAGATATCCAAACCCCTTAACCAAAACAGTCAGAAGGTATTAAATAAGGCAAACGGATATCCAAACCCCTTAACCAAAACAGTCAGAAGGTATTAAATAAGGCAAACAGATATCCAAACCCCTTAACAAAACAGTCAGAAGGTATTAAATAAGGCAAACAGATATCCAAACCCCTTAACCAAAACAGTCAGAAGGTATTAAATAAGGCAAACAGATATCCAAACCCCTTAACCAAAACAGTCAGAAGGTATTAAATAAGGCAAACGGATATCCAAACCCCTTAACAAAACAGTCAGAAGGTATTAAATAAGGCAAACAGATATCCAAACCCCTTAACCAAAACAGTCAGAAGGTATTAAATAAGGCAAACAGATATCCAAACCCCTTAACCAAAACAGTCAGAAGGTATTAAATAAGGCAAACGGATATCCAAACCCCTTAACCAAAACAGTCAGAAGGTATTAAATAAGGCAAACAGATATCCAAACCCCTTAACAAAACAGTCAGAAGGTATTAAATAAGGCAAACAGATATCCAAACCCCTTAACCAAAACAGTCAGAAGGTATTAAATAAGGCAAACGGATATCCAAACCCCTTAACCAAAACAGTCAGAAGGTATTAAATAAGGCAAACGGATATCCAAACCCCTTAACCAAAACAGTCAGAAGGTATTAAATAAGGCAAACAGATATCCAAACCCCTTAACAAAACAGTCAGAAGGTATTAAATAAGGCAAACAGATATCCAAACCCCTTAACCAAAACAGTCAGAAGGTATTAAATAAGGCAAACAGATATCCAAACCCCTTAACCAAAACAGTCAGAAGGTATTAAATAAGGCAAACAGATATCCAAACCCCTTAACAAAACAGTCAGAAGGTATTAAATAAGGCAAACGGATATCCAAACCCCTTAACCAAAACAGTCAGAAGGTATTAAATAAGGCAAACAGATATCCAAACCCCTTAACCAAAACAGTCAGAAGGTATTAAATAAGGCAAACAGATATCCAAACCCCTTAACCAAAACAGTCAGAAGGTATTAAATAAGGCAAACAGATATCCAAACCCCTTAACCAAAACAGTCAGAAGGTATTAAATAAGGCAAACAGATATCCAAACCCCTTAACCAAAACAGTCAGAAGGTATTAAATAAGGCAAACGGATATCCAAACCCCTTAACCAAAACAGTCAGAAGGTATTAAATAAGGCAAACAGATATCCAAACCCCTTAACCAAAACAGTCAGAAGGTATTAAATAAGGCAAACGGATATCCAAACCCTTAACAAAACAGTCAGAAGGTATTAAATAAGGCAAACAGATATCCAAACCCCTTAACAAAACAGTCAGAAGGTATTAAATAAGGCAAACAGATATCCAAACCCCTTAACCAAAACAGTCAGAAGGTATTAAATAAGGCAAACAGATATCCAAACCCCTTAACCAAAACAGTCAGAAGGTATTAAATAAGGCAAACAGATATCCAAACCCCTTAACCAAAACAGTCAGAAGGTATTAAATAAGGCAAACAGATATCCAAACCCCTTAACAAAACAGTCAGAAGGTATTAAATAAGGCAAACAGATATCCAAACCCCTTAACCAAAACAGTCAGAAGGTATTAAATAAGGCAAACGGATATCCAAACCCCTTAACCAAAACAGTCAGAAGGTATTAAATAAGGCAAACAGATATCCAAACCCTTAACCAAAACAGTCAGAAGGTATTAAATAAGGCAAACAGATATCCAAACCCCTTAACCAAAACAGTCAGAAGGTATTAAATAAGGCAAACGGATATCCAAACCCCTTAACAAAACAGTCAGAAGGTATTAAATAAGGCAAACGGATATCCAAACCCCTTAACCAAAACAGTCAGAAGGTATTAAAGAAGGCAAGCAGATATCCACCCCCTTAACCAAAACAGTCAGAAGGTATTAAATAAGGCAAACGGATATCCAAACCCCTTAACCAAAACAGTCAGAAGGTATTAAATAAGGCAAACGGATATCCAAACCCCTTAACCAAAACAGTCAGAAGGTATTAAATAAGGCAAACAGATATCCAAACCCCTTAACCAAAACAGTCAGAAGGTATTAAATAAGGCAAACGGATATCCAAACCCCTTAACCAAAACAGTCAGAAGGTATTAAATAAGGCAAACAGATATCCAAACCCCTTAACCAAAACAGTCAGAAGGTATTAAATAAGGCAAACGGATATCCAAACCCCTTAACCAAAACAGTCAGAAGGTATTAAATAAGGCAAACAGATATCCAAACCCCTTAACAAAACAGTCAGAAGGTATTAAATAAGGCAAACAGATATCCAAACCCCTTAACCAAAACAGTCAGAAGGTATTAAATAAGGCAAACGGATATCCAAACCCCTTAACAAAACAGTCAGAAGGTATTAAATAAGGCAAACGGATATCCAAACCCTTTAACCAAAACAGTCAGAAGGTATTAAATAAGGCAAACAGATATCCAAACCCCTTAACAAAACAGTCAGAAGGTATTAAATAAGGCAAACGGATATCCAAACCCCTTAACAAAACAGTCAGAAGGTATTAAATAAGGCAAACAGATATCCAAACCCCTTAACCAAAACAGTCAGAAGGTATTAAATAAGGCAAACGGATATCCAAACCCCTTAACCAAAACAGTCAGAAGGTATTAAATAAGGCAAACAGATATCCAAACCCCTTAACCAAAACAGTCAGAAGGTATTAAATAAGGCAAACGGATATCCAAACCCCTTAACCAAAACAGTCAGAAGGTATTAAATAAGGCAAACAGATATCCAAACCCCTTAACCAAAACAGTCAGAAGGTATTAAATAAGGCAAACAGATATCCAAACCCCTTAACCAAAACAGTCAGAAGGTATTAAATAAGGCAAACGGATATCCAAACCCCTTAACCAAAACAGTCAGAAGGTATTAAATAAGGCAAACAGATATCCAAACCCCTTAACCAAAACAGTCAGAAGGTATTAAATAAGGCAAACAGATATCCAAACCCCTTAACAAAACAGTCAGAAGGTATTAAATAAGGCAAACAGATATCCAAACCCCTTAACCAAAACAGTCAGAAGGTATTAAATAAGGCAAACAGATATCCAAACCCCTTAACCAAAACAGTCAGAAGGTATTAAATAAGGCAAACGGATATCCAAACCCCTTAACCAAAACAGTCAGAAGGTATTAAATAAGGCAAACGGATATCCAAACCCCTTAACCAAAACAGTCAGAAGGTATTAAATAAGGCAAACAGATATCCAAACCCCTTAACCAAAACAGTCAGAAGGTATTAAATAAGGCAAACAGATATCCAAACCCCTTAACCAAAACAGTCAGAAGGTATTAAATAAGGCAAACAGATATCCAAACCCCTTAACCAAAACAGTCAGAAGGTATTAAATAAGGCAAACGGATATCCAAACCCCTTAACCAAAACAGTCAGAAGGTATTAAATAAGGCAAACGGATATCCAAACCCCTTAACCAAAACAGTCAGAAGGTATTAAATAAGGCAAACAGATATCCAAACCCCTTAACCAAAACAGTCAGAAGGTATTAAATAAGGCAAACGGATATCCAAACCCCTTAACCAAAACAGTCAGAAGGTATTAAATAAGGCAAACAGATATCCAAACCCCTTAACCAAAACAGTCAGAAGGTATTAAATAAGGCAAACAGATATCCAAACCCCTTAACCAAAACAGTCAGAAGGTATTAAATAAGGCAAACAGATATCCAAACCCCTTAACCAAAACAGTCAGAAGGTATTAAATAAGGCAAACGGATATCCAAACCCCTTAACCAAAACAGTCAGAAGGTATTAAATAAGGCAAACAGATATCCAAACCCCTTAACAAAACAGTCAGAAGGTATTAAATAAGGCAAACAGATATCCAAACCCCTTAACCAAAACAGTCAGAAGGTATTAAATAAGGCAAACAGATATCCAAACC
>NC_056751.1:777655504-777711230 GCF_019279795.1 Protopterus annectens | reverse complement strand
TCCTGTGCCAATGTGGGGAACACTCACCATACAACCCCAAATACAAGCAACGTTAAACCTAACACTTGCTGCAATTAATCATATCAAACCTTGGAGACGCATGCCACAGCTCACATCCATAATTGCCATATCTTCAAACCATAAAGAAGAGGAAGGGGAATAGAAATGGGGTTCAAACCCAACCCCCTCTCACTTCACATACCATCCTGCCAAGCAGGCTGTTCTCCCTTTTCAAACAACAAGTACCTAACCACATCTTTTAACAGCAATGCAAAATGGATACTAAACAAATCCAAACCCACTTCACTTTAATGCACTCCATCCATCCTATACCTACTGTATTTCTATCATCAAAATCCCTGTGGTCAAACACTACCAAACCCTACCTGTCTGTTATACTCACCACCCTGAATTTCACAAAACATCTGTCCCTTTCTAACCTCATAAACCTATGTTTACTGCGATATCAAAATATAATCTCTGATCAAGCTACAACCATGTGCAGAAAATTTTGTTTTAACCTTAACAAATCGCTTACAATCTGAGCCAAGCGACTCCTTTTCAGAATCCAGTCCAAACTATTTCCTCCTAGATGGACTACCGATATGTGGGTAGTGGCTGTATTTCCTCAAATTTGGCAATTAAATGCTGCCACTTCAGATCTCTAAAGCCATGCAAGGCAGAATCCATCTGCCATGATCAATCCCCAAAGCACTTCCTTCAGTTCTGATCTATGCTCGTTTCACCAGTTACCCATCATGATAGTCTTGCCTCAACCCAAAAACAAACAAACAAGAAAAAAAGCAAGAAAAAGCAGACATTATACCACTCAGCATTAACTCCTGACTATCGTGTATATGATAAGATTTGCTCAAGATGATCACCCCCCCCCCTTTTTATCAATTCCTCCAACCTACCCGCCTCAGCTAAATCAGAGGTTCTCCCTATATGAAATAAGTGAGTAGAAAATGAATCAGCCAAAATCCCATGACTTGCCCAAGATCCCATGACTTGACAATAATTTTGTTATAACTAACAGAAACTGTGCTGCCCGGCCATCTGCTGCTAGAAAAAACAATTCACCAAAGTCATCATTCCACACCTTCTTCAATCACCCAGTCCATGCAACAAGGCACAAGAAAAGACTGAAATTCTGATAAATACTACCTGTTGCCCTTTACCTTTCTGATCAGCTTTTGAATGACCTAACCATATTACAAGAGCTGACTCTGTGATACACACTTTTCCACTGAACAAATCACCAACCTGAAATGCTCCTGTGGGCATAAATATTGATAATGTCACCCACATGGTGTAATCAGCATGATTTGCTGATTCTGGCTCTGTTCTTCCTCAACACCAGGATAAACGATATCCTTAATGTGAACAAATACCGATTCATACCTTAGCTTTCCTTACTCTCCCTTCTTCACTACTTCCTTACTTCCATCAATTTCTGTCTCTTGACTTTATCTCTAAATATACCAAAAGCCTGCTTTTCTCTCACTTTGTATTGCAATTTCTGTTTGTAATATACTAACTTATCATTAATTTTTCCATAAACTGGCTAAAGTTTTTCTAAATATTAAATCACTATCATATAACTTGTATCTGTTCTTAACCAATATTTTCATATTATGTTTAATTTAATATAATTGTTTAAACTGTAGCTGTTTTTTGTATTATTTTTAAAGACTGTAAAATGATTGTTCTTAAAATGTTCTGTAATACTTTGGAGCTTTCCTCCTCAGGCCACCACTGAAAATGGGCTCCTACCCAGTTGGACTTTCCCAGAAAAAACAAACTGTTGTTCCTCCACAGAGAGAGACTCTTATGACTCCAGAATAAGTATCAACACCTAATATTTTAATACAAGTAAAATCCAGCACAAGTAGACAAAACAATAAAATCACAATATAACAGCAGAGAGTCTCTGCTTCAACCAACACAAGGATAAGCGCTTTTGGCGATGCCGCCTTCAGATCCTGTTCATTAGCAAAACACACCCATTTCTTATACAGTAACTGATCCAATCAAATCACTTCCTTAGATTCCTGCCATCTTAACACTGGCTTTAAAGAACCACACCATTAAGTCCGGGGTTCCTATCTGCTTGCAAGTCTGCAATCCATTGGTTTCTGCTATTTCAGTTTTGTTCACTACATCACCTCCTCTAGCACTAACATGGATCTTTTCCATAGGTAAAAAGAAGACCTTATGTCCAGGATGCTCCCATATGTGATGTGCTAGTGCGTTTGTTTGTACGGCCAGCCTAATGTCACTATAAAGATGTAATATTCTGTCTTTAAACTGTGTATTGATTTTTCCTATGTAGAATGTTGTGCAGTTATCACATCTAGTTATATACACAATAGTCTTCATATTGCAATCCACATAGGTCCTCAGTTTGTATTCACAGCCATTTACTGGATGTTTAAAAAAGTTATTGCTATCTATATAGGGGCATGCCTTGCATCTTTTACAGGGAAAGGTACCAAATCTGGAGATGCAACCATGAACAGCAGATGTTTGTTTCTAGCATAAACAAACACCAATCACAACCAAAGTGTCAGATAGCTCACAATACCAGTGTGCCACTCAGCAGCAGCCCCTAAATCAAGACAACGTACCTAAAACATTGGTCATAGGTGACTCTATAGTCAGGCACACTGATGTCCCACTCACCAGGCTGAACAAGGAGAAAATTAATATAAGGAAAAAATGATTGTCTTCAACAACTGGATAAGCTTCTGATGTCATTCAAAGGGGATCCAGTATCTGTCTGCCTGGGATGACATGATTGACAGACCACAATGCTTTGCCAGAGATGGTCTGCACCTGTCAGCCCTGGGATTCAGGTTACTGGCTAAGGTTCTTGCCACCCCTATAGTGCCTTTTTAGGCAAAGTTCAAAGGACAAAACCACCACCGTAACTTGTACAAGCATGCAAAATATGAAGGCAATGCTACTCAATGCTGGAAGTCTAAACCTCAAAATGCACTCTGTCGAGGCACTCCTAAAAATGGAGAACATCAATATCTGTGCTGTAACTGAGACCTGGTTCAAGGCTCCAAAGAACACCCCTGTATTACCAGGCTACAACTCTTACCATACTTTTCGGCCACCAAACCAGGATCGAAACACTAAAGGTGGAGGAGTGTCCATATTCACCAAGGATATTCACACCACCAGGCTAGTTGCCCAACACAATGTGTCTGAAATTCTCCAGGTGCAACTAACACTAGGTAAGACTGCAATCCAAACTGTAACTTGCAACAGATCCCCAACCATGCCCCAAGATTCTCACTACGCCTTTCTAAAAATACTGGAAAATATTAAGATACAACCAAACACCCTAATGCTGGGTGATTTCAACTACCCTGCCATTAACTTGGAAAACTACTCGTGTACCAACACCTTTCCCCAATGGTTCTTGGAATTCATAAATTCCAATCCCCTGGATCAACTAATCCATAGTCCCACCAGGGGCTCCAATATCCTAGACCTGGTCATTACCAACATGGGAAATCGATGCTCCACACCTATGGTCACCCCCTCGTTAGTCAGGTCAGACCATAAGCTATTCACCCTTAACATCCACATCCCACCCCCACCCCCCAGTAAGGAAACCTCCATAAAAAAAGTTCTCCAAAGCCAACTTCATGCTACTCAAGTCAGAAGTGACAAACGTCATGACACCCATGCAGACGGGAACTGAAAGTTCGACTGCTGAGTCCTACACTAAGGCACTGTATGAGCACATTCCCTTATGCATAAATTGTGCCATCCCAAATAAAACCAAGATGCTCTCCTCCAAAAAAGGAAGCCAATCTGGTGGTCCCCTGCCATAAACAAACTTTACAACAAAAGGAAGAAACTGTTGCAGAAAAGAAGAAAATCCCAGGATGCAAAAAACTCCCTTACCAGCCTCAGTAAGAAGCTGAGATCCCTCATAAAATCCTCCAAAGCTTTTTACGAAAATAAAATTGCCAAAGATTCCAAAGAAAACCACAAGGCATTCTATAACTATAGGTAAACACAAGAGGCCAGCATAAACAGTCAAATACTTTTATTTCTTAGAAGATAAACACAAAACAAAAATAGGTTAAATTTCAAACCGGTTTCGGCTTGGCAGCCTTCTTCAGTGAAACTGGCATATAATTTAATTAGTAAACTCATGAATATTTATACATGTCACCAGCCAATGACTAACAATGGTATGGTCCAGCCCCATAGTTAATGTTAAAGTATATGACAAAATGCAGGTTCACCAATTCAACATAAATAATATATAAATAATATGAAAAATATTTATAACCACATAATAACTAAGGTATAAGTTACATTTATATACAGATAGGCAGATAACATTAAACTGATTAAATCAAATTACACAATAGTGTGTTTCTCCAAGAAAAAGTACTTAAATAATATGCTTACGCATCAGAAGCATAAAGTAAAAAAAGAAAATAATTGAACAATTATTTTGGCAAAATAACTCCAAAAGATTATTAGAAATATATACAAAATAGTGTGTAACATAATTGTTAAATTACCATTTATGAATATGCTAAGGCAAGAATATGTAAATATGCTATAAAAACACGACATGTGCATGTTTATGCATAAACAAATTATATACAACAATATTCACCGAAGCATCCATTAGGAAGGTATGAGCCACAGAGGTAAATAATCAAACATACATTACAAGGATATATTCATCATATAATCCTTTGACATCCATAGTATAAGTAATATAATTGTTGTTAACCATATATATAAAAAATTTTTTGTTGACCATATATATAAAAAGGCACAAAATAATTACTATAGTCTCACAGAAAAATTAATGTCATATGAAAAAACCCCTGACATGATGTTAATCTTGTAAGAGCAACAAGTTTAAAAAATATATGCACCATGGTAACATTGAATTGCGTAGCATCACTAATAGTGCAATGTGTTAGGTAATATTTTAACATACTAAACTCGTTTAACCTGGATGAATCCATCCTTAATCAATTATTTTCAGTGTGTACCAGGGTGTTAGGTTCTATAGATGGTCATTAAGTCCTGGGGGAAAGAGTGCCCCTAAATGAATAATCCAATATTTTTCTTTGTGGTTAAGGATACTGTGCCAACCTTGTATACGGCTCCTGTCTCCAGTGATTTTGTCAATAACAATGAACATAAATTTGGCTTTTGGATGTTTAATGGTGTGTCTGTATAAGGCGTTGGCATCCTTTTTGTTTTTAATATCACTCCTATGTTCACCCATCCTAATTCTTGGTGAACGTGATGTTTGCCCAACATAAAATGCCGAGCATTGACATGTGGCCAGATATAAAACCCAAGTGCTTGAACAGTTATAAAGTGGTTATAAATATTTTTCATATTATTTATATATTATTTATGTTGAATTGGTGAACCTGTATTTTGTCATATACTTTAACATTAACTATGGGGCTGGACCACACCATTGTTAGTCATTGGTTGGTGACATGTATAAATATTCATGAGTTTACTAATTAAATTATATGCCAGTTTCACTGAAGAAGGCTGCCAAGCCGAAACCGGTTTGAAATTTAATCTATTTTTGTTTTGTGTTTATCTTCTAAGAAATAAAAGTATTTGACTGTTTATGCTGGCCTCTTGTGTTTACCTATATATTGGTTTGGCCGAGCATTCCGTACCTGCGAGGAGTGGAGTTTGTTCATTTGAGTTGGACCTTGCTGTTGGATTGCAGTCTGTACTGTCGGTAGAAGAGGACTTCTTCCCTTGGAATTATTAACATCAACCAGTTCTTCTTTGGATGGGTATCCCCTGTGAAGGTTTTTTTTTTGGCTGTATACCACGAACGACTAGGGTTTTCTTTAAGATATGGAACGTTTGGCAAATTTATGTAATGCGGGCGAAATCTTTTTCTAAAAGTACAGTGACTATCATATAGTGTGATGTACTGTTGCGATTTAGGAGAGCATTACGCTCTATTTGGTTTTCAACAACAAACTACATTTAGGGAAACCTGTATGGGACTGGCAAATTTACTCTAAGGTACTGTTTGTTCATTTCAGCTAAATTGTTGTGTGTTTTGCGATTTGGTAACCATTACGCTCCATCTGGGCACCTATCTACATAATATCTCTGGGAGTCACATACTGGAGGACTATTCAGTGATTTAGTAGGACCATCAAAGATAACACTGCATTATATTGTACAAGGAACGTGGAATGTGGACTTTGATACATCGGTCTACAACTTTCAAACACTAACTGTTTTGTACTGACAAACTAGCAAATACTAATATTCAATAGTTTCCCTTTTTTCTGTGAATGGATTTATTATTTTATATGTGCATATAAGGATTCACAATAGTATGATCTGTTTTTGTTTGTTGTATTACTATTATCGAGCATAATAAGGTTTTATATTGGCACAATAGGGAAGAATAATTGAATGACAACAGTATATTGGGAGGCAAGGTTTTTTGTATACGATTCATATAAACAGATGTAGGGCCTAACAGGATTCGTATAAATGATTGTGGACCAAAATACAGTTTGAACATTCAAGATCTAAGGTTCTATTTGTAATACGACTGATTTTATATCATATATTGAATTGCTAAGCTTAAATTGTGGTAAATATTACAGTATCAGCATACCTCGGGTTATATAGCTATATGCAGGCTCTCTAGGAATATAGTTCAAATTAGTATCTATGGCTAGAAGTATTTTTTTGACATAATAATTATTAGAACGGATCAGCCCAGTAGCAAATATCAACAATTATATACATGAATGAATGAATGAATGAACATCATATTTAATATGTGTCAACAAGTGATTTTGGTGCTTTTATCATATAGCATAAGTAAGGGCAGCCATTTAACACTATTATAGATGCACATTTGTACAAAGGATCAAGCCTAGCTGTATTGGTTCTAATTTAATCCTATGGTGCACTTGTACTAATTCAAATATTCTGATATATGATAAGCTTTTCAACCTTTAAGTTTGTAAATTGAAGTATGATATATGAGGTTTTTTTTTTGATGAGTATTATGTGGAATGGTTGCTATATTATAACTTTTGGTTGTACTTCCACCCATGTATAACCAATACATACATTACAGCTTGTCATAATAATCTTTCATTGGATAAATCAGGGTGTGATTACAACATTTTTCATAGTGTACACTCAGGGTGGTCTAATATGTATGGGCCTGAGTCATCTTTGTGTCTAATAGTTAATTTATGAGAACATAAATCTGAAGGACAGGACCATTGGGTACTCAAACCATCGAGTGTTTGGGGTATGATATACATGTTTGTTATACTAATAATTTTGTGTGCTGTTTGGAATAGATTTGGACACTTTCTGGTTCTGTTTCTAGCCTCATATCTCTTTTTTCATATATCTGGCAACCAGGCTCAAACCAGGCATTTTCAGACTCTTAGAATTTGGCTATCCTAATAACAGGTTTAGCTTAGTTCTTTGAACAGCCTGACCTATCTAGATTGGTGTTTACTAATTTGGATTCTAATTATGGATTTAGATACTATACTGGATGGGTTATGTGCTGATTGGGACGATATTGGGGTGTTTGGTGTTGAACAAGTCTCAAGCAATAACTCAAACAATACAAATCTCAATACATTAGATGGATGCAAATTGGCTTTTCAAAACCTTGGTAAGGGCTTAAAAAGTTTAAGAGCCAACATTTGACACTTAAGGCTATTTTGCGCATATATTCACAAAAATATGGCACCTCGTGGTCTTAGGATCAGACATCGACCTATGGTTAGTAGATCTGAAGAGAGACTAACCACAGAATGGAATCAAGCATTACAGGAAGGTTCCATGAGTTTTGTAAAAATTCTGGCCTCCATACTATGAGAGATCTATTGATTTAAATATAACTGAGGTCAAAAGCATTAGTGCAGAATGTAAAAAGTACCATTCACTTCCATCTATGATAATGCGGTGGCCAGGCTGTCCAAAGAACTAGCCTCATACGAAAAGTTAACTAAGGAAAGAAAAATCAAAAAATTTAACAGAGACATCATGGACTACAAGAGAGGACATCCTTTTGATATCCAGAAATCTGTTAGATTTGATGAAGCTAACCCTGGTTTGGCTAGAAGCAGAACTAGAAAAAGACCCAGATCTATTCTTAAACACCCTGATAAATCTTACACCAGTACCTCGGGGGAGGAGTCCTCTTATACTGACAGTGAGAGTGCACTTACACATGAATCTCCTATGCGTAAAAGGTCCAATTCGAATATCCCTTTAGACAATGGGGAAAGCGGCGGGGGGGAGGCCGCAAACATAAACGTAGGAACTGGTACAGAATCAATGGAAGGGCTGATAACATCCCTACTCAGACAATAGCCACTAACTATCAGAATGTACTTAATCTGTCTGATACTGTTTTAACAGATGAACAACAAAATTTACTAAATAAAGGATTGGGTTTTGTACCAAGCTTTTTTTGTGATGAATACAATACTGTATCTGATGTCATGAACTTTTGCTGCAACCTTAACCTGAAAATATTTTTTTCAGATGAAAATTTATCTATCTCTCAAAGAACTTCTGACTTCAGATTCCATAAATTCCAATTTCAACCACCTATGAATAAACATGTGGCCATATTCCAGCAGTCTGTTTTACGTGACCTACATTTTCCTCAGTCAGAATCACATATCACAAAGAAGAATATTAGTATGTCTGAAAAAATAGCTCTAACAGAACTTAGAAATAATCAGAATATTGCGATATTACCTGCAGACAAGGGTGGAGCAGTGGTGATTCTTAATATGAATTATTACATCAATGAGGGCATGGAACAATTGTCAGATAGAAAGTGCTATATGCATATGGGCATTGACCCTACTAAGAATTAAAAAAAAAAAAAATTGATTCATTTCTTAATTTGGCGGTTGAGGAAGGTATTATTACTTCAAACACAACCTGACATCTTACAGTGACAGACCCACAGAAACAAATTTTGTACCTACTTCCAAAAATTCATAAATCTATTTCTAAACCACCAGGCAGACCGATTGTTGCAGGTATTAGCTCACTCACTGAACCACTCTCTGTGTTCTTGACAGCACAATTAAAACCAATATTGAAAGAAGTCAGAGCTAGAATACAGGATACAACTCAATTTTTACAAATCATACAGGATACCCAACTGGAGCCACATTGGCTCATGTGTACGCTGGACATTAAATCCCTATATACTAGTATACCCCATTGGGCGGGGTTACAGGCATTACAATATTGGTTGGAGAAGACAAACCTTTACTCACCTGGTTTCAATACCCTCATTATCTGTATGGCTAAACACGTACTTAATAAAAATGTGTTCTATTGTCAAGGGGAATGTTACTGCCAACTACAACGAACTGCCATGGGTGCATCTTTTGATCCCATCTATGCCGATCTATTTATGGCCTACTTTGAGGAATGCCTCATATATAATCCATTACATAATATATATATATGGTGGAAATTGATATATGGCATAGATACCTAGATGATTGTTGGATGGTGTGGCATGCTGACCCCACATATTTACTTGAATTTGTTGAATATCTCAATGGTAACATCTGGGGGATACAGTTTACAATAACATTTGATTTGCAAACAATTGATTTTCTTGATGTAACAGTCTATAGAAATCATGATCATGCATTGAACACAAAAATTCATAGGAAATATCCACAATACAATACTCTATTACATGCATCTAGTATGCAACACTCTTGTGTTTACCTATATATTGGTTTGGCCGAGCATTCCGTACCTGCGAGGAATGGAGTTTGTTCATTCTATAACTATGTCAAGAATCTAAATGGCAATGCTCAGATCTGCTCTGAGCTACAACAGAATGGCATTAAATATACTGATCCCAAGGATATTGCCAATATCCTGGCAGATCGATTCAGTGCCAACTTCACCCCCCCACTCACCCTCTAAATGGCCCATCTCAATACCAGAAGATTGCCAAATTCCAGTACTAACGGCCACACAGGTAAAAAAACACACTTTCCAAAGCTAATAATACAGCATCCATGGGACCAGATGACATCCCGTGCTGTGTACTACATGAACCACAAAATGAACTGGCACCTTACCTAAGTGTCATGTTTAATCATACCCTCACCTCAGGCTTCATGCCCACTGAGTGGTGCACAGCTACAGTTATCCCACTCCACAAGGGGGGATCCACCTTGGATCCTGGGAACTACTGCCCCATCAGTTTGATGAGCCTGATCTGCAAGGCCATGAATGTGTTCTCATGGAACTTATAAATAAAGACATTGGTAGCCTTCAAACACTGGACCCCACACAGTTTGGGTTAGTGAAGGGTCGATCTTGTTTCCTAAACCAGATTGACTTCTTTGAATCAGTCTCCAGAGCCGTGGACAAGCGTAAGGCAGTCCACACAGCCTATCTGGACCTCGCCAAAGTGTTTGACACCATTCCCCCCTCTGAAATCATAGATAAACTTACTAAGCTGGGCATTAATCCCTACATCACTCGATGGGTTGCCAACTGGCTTACTGGCAGAACCCACACTGTAAAAGTAGCTGACTCCAAATCCAGCTCCAGACAAGTGACAAGCGAAGTACATCAGGGTTCAGTCCTGGGACCACTCTTGCTTGGCATCTACTTCTCTGAAGTACAGGCCAATACTAAGGGACTCTGGCTAACAAAGTTTGCAGATGACTGCAAACTGGGAGCCATTACTGAATCCTCAAATAATGTGGATACTCTACAAAAGGGCCTTACAGAAACAGATGCCTGGTGCCAGCACCATGGACTCAAGGTCATTGCCAAGAAATATATAGTTATCCCCTTTGGGAAAAAATATTTACCCATGAATTACCACATAGGTGTACACTAAACACCGAAAGTGTGACAAGAGACTTAGGGACACAGGTGGACAGTGGTCTCACCTTTGATAACCACATCACCACAACAGTCAGGAAATCCTTCTGTGTGACACACCTCATCATTAAGGGCTTTTCATTCAGAAAAAAGGAGGTCATTGTCCCACTGTACTCATCGCTCATTAGATTCATTATAGAATACAATGCCCCATTTGGTATGTACCTCTCAAGACATCTGCAACAACTGGAAAGGCTGCAGAAATACCTCACTAAAAGAATCACAGGCCTAAAGCAGATGACCTATGCTGACCACCTTAAAAAACTCCAGCCATACTCTGTCGCATATCGTCTACTCAGAGGCGATCTCTGCTTAACATACAAGGCCATGTCAAACCCAGAGCTGCTGGACATGCTACACTTAAAGAAATCCCAATCCCTCAGGGCCACACGCTCCAGGGATCTAAACCTTGTCATCACAATAAACAAAACATACTGGAGGGATAGGTTCCTGACACAGAGACTCCCCAGACTCTGGAATAGACTGTCTATACATGTCAAGCAGAGTGCCTGTTTGGCCCTCTTCAAAAGGAACATTGATGATTGGATTGGAGAAAGAAAATTCAACCCAGGGATCATGTCAGTCGCTTTGCAAGACAAGAGTCCAGGGAAGTAAATAGTGTGAGAAGAAATAGCCAGTGAATTGTTATGGCTAGGCTTGTATAGGCCCTAGGGCCAATAGCCTAGTACCAACCTATGAACCTATGAACCTATAATAGTTCAGTTTGTTCTTGAAGGTAAGCCTTAGGATTTCTCATGCTATGGATGTGATAGCCTCATCTGTCATTAAAATCTTCCAGTTGTCCTTAACTATCTGGCATACTGCTGGAATATCATTGCTATAAGTCAGCAAACATCTCACACCATTTCTCTCATTCCGTACTTTACCACTGGGGTCTTGCCTTGGCCCTGCTGAAAAATATGGTCTCCCTCTCATTCTCCATTGTTCTTCAGCTTTCAATTGTCCTTGATGGATCTCAAGGTTCTTCTAGCTGCGAGCCATCAGACTTTCCTTTATCCATTCTGACTCTTCCCTTTGTGTTCTGTCATCAGTACACAACCTAGAAACAAGGAGAAATTGACCTTTAGTTATTTGATAGTAAATGTGTGTTGGATACATCCTGGTTCTATGCAGGATGTGATTCCACCAGCAACCTTTTCTTTGCATCAGTGTATCGAAGTTACCATCTCCATCTAAGAACCAGCAACATCAAGGAGATGTATCTCCTTACCAGAATACTGGAGATCAAATTCCAAAACCTTAGTAGTAGAGCCAAGATATCCTGCTAATTCTAGAAGTGCTGGATTTTACCTGTATTAAAATATTAATTGTTGATACTTATTCTGGAATTATAAGAGTCTGTCTCTGTGGAGGAACAGCAGTTTGTTTCTTCTTCAATTTCTGTTTTACATAGCTGCTCCTTGGAGCCGATATATGTTTTGCTTGGATTCAGTTGGACCTTCCTGGTAATCATGTCAATAAATAAATAAATAAACAAATACATTAGCGAGCAACCTGTGGAGTCTGCATGTCCTCCCTGTGGTCGTGTGGGTTTCCTCCGGGTGCTCCGGTTTCCTTCCACATCCCAAAGACATGCTGCAGGTGGGTTGGACACTCTAAATTGGCCCTAGGTGTGAGTGCATGTGTGTGTGTGTGTGCCTTCTGTGGAAGGTTGGGCACCAGGCTGGCAACTCCACACTGTAAATCTCCACTGCCAATCATGAGCAGACAAGTGATCCACTGTGGTGACCCCTAACCAGCAAAAGCTAAAAGAAGAAGAAGATTAGCGAGCAACCTGTACAATCTTTTCAATAAAATCCAAAGCAAATTCTTGTTTAATGGAAACCTACTATCCTTGCTCAAACCATTGAATCTTTCACATGCTTTAATTATTCTATAATCAACCACTATTTAGTCACATTCAGTGTACCTGCCTCACTCACAATTTAGTCACATTCAGTATACCTGCCTCAACCACGATTTAGTCACATTCAGTGTACCTGCCTCACCCATGATTTAGTCACATTCAATGTATCTGCCTCACCCATGATTTAGTCACATTCAGTATACCTGCCTCACCTACGATTTAGTCACATTCAGTATACCTGCCTCACCTATGATTTAGTCACATTCTGTATACCTGCCTCACCCATGATATCGTCACATTCAGTATACCTGCCTCACCCACGATTTAGTCATATTCAGTATACCTGCCTCACCTATGATTTAGTCACATTCTGTATACCTGCCTCACCCATGATTTAGTCACATTCAGTATACCAGCCTCACCCACGATTTAGTCACATTCAGTATACCTGCCAACCTAGCAACTGTACTTTATTGACCTTACTGTATCTTCTTAGACTCATCTGTGCTCCAGGTATCTCACTGACAAGTCAACCAACCACTTTCTATCAGTCACTCACAACTGCCCCACAAAAGAAGAAAAACAACCAACTGCTGTGTTATTCACCTTACACATGTAGCTTACCCAAGACTGATGAATTAGCCAATGTGCTGCAGCTTTCTAATGCTCCATACTGCATAGGGTACCCCCTTTCTGTGCTTTTCTGCCTCTTGTGCTAGGGATCACAAAATGTAAAGCTGAAAGCAAGAAAGGCTGTCAGCTATCTCACTGGAATATCTAGGAGCATGCCTAGGTGAAAAACTGAATTTAATCAACAAACTCTGCAAAATCAACTTCTTTAAAAGCATTAAAACCAGTTCATACCTAGTTGTCTTTCTAGCCAAAACATTAACTACCTCTGTTGTCAAAATAAGAAAACATACTTTTGTTATGCTATCTCTTCATCCAAATCACCAATGCTGCCCAAATGGGCATAAGCTCCAGAAAAGCCACATCCATCTTCCATTCATCCAGCCAATCTGCCAGACTGTCTGACACAAACCCACAACTATTCACCATCAAAATAAGCCCCCCTGCCCTGTGCCCCTGCTGCATCCATATACAAGGGCAAATCATCATCATCTACCATCCACTACTACTGTCAAATGATATGCAACTAAAGCTGCACAAAAACTCTGATTATAAACCAAAATCAACATTCAGCAACTGAAAGACCTTCATCCAGTGATGTTTATGCTTACCATCTTTAAGCATATTGGCCACCAATCGACAAAAAGTTCAGTCTGGCCCAACTGCCCTGGACGTCCAGTTCATTAAACCTAGCAACTCAGTAGCCCCCAGAATTCTTACCTTCTCTTTCATTCTGATCACTCTCTTCTTGTCCCTCAACTTCTCCAACTTTTCCTGCAGCAAATAAATAGCAAAACATCCACAAAAACCACGCCTAGGAGGCCAACCCACCCACAGCTTCCACTAAAATATATCTTTCTAACCCCCCTCACCTTAATCTACCTCAGTTCCTGAACTTACCTCATCTTCACTAAACACACACATATCTTTTCTTAACCCTTTCATTACCAAACTATGTACAAATGAAACTCTTTATCAAAAATCAATTCTGGTCATAAAAATGTAAATCCTTGCTTCTTGACTTCTTCTTCCTAATCCCAATGTGACATAAATAGACAACTATGTCTGAGGGCAAACTACATTTCAAACTCTTTCTGTACATTTTACTGTATATGTTCATCAATTTGTCCTGTACTGTACAGGGTCAGGTCTGAAACCACCTTCTCAGTAAAAAAAAAAAAAAAAAAAAAAAAAAAAAAATCTAAATTAAAATAAAATATTGCCACTGTGAAGCATTTCAGGCAGTATGTTGAAATATATAAACAAAAGAACACAAAAGGCAAAAAACAGAATAACAAGCAACCAGAAAGGCAGGAATCTGTACCAAAATAGAAAACGTTAATTCACTCTAGTGCTTCGGTTGATACAAATCCTTCAAGGAATACAAAAACATTCCCAAACAAGCAAAATAACATATCATCATCAATTAAATATCAACCAGTAAGAACCAAAAAACAATTAAATAAGCACTTTCCAATTACAATCCAAATTAAGACCTGAGGGACGTAAATTATTTAAGAATAAAAACAGTCTCTTTATACAATAATTTTCTTTTATATGCATTTTCTAAGCAAAAGCTTTTAAATACCTTTTCTAAAATTATTGCTTTTAATAAAGTAGGGTATGAATTGTTAAACTGTGCAAAGTGACTTGCTACAGGACTTTCTAGTTTACTATGTCTAATATTCCTCACGTGCTCCTGCAACCTTAGTTTAAACTTTCTCTTGTGCTCCCCAATGTAAAATAAATCACAGGGATACTTAAAAGCATAAATAATGCCCACAGTTCCACAACTATAAACATCAGAGGGCAAAAAAGAAATGCCATTAATATAATCAAATGCCCTAACAATATACATACAAATATTACAATGCCCACATTTATATGTACCTGAAACATTAAGAGGACTAACAATAACAGAAGGGGGTAGTGAAATATAGTTATGAACTAAAATGTTCCTTAAATTTCTACCCTTTCTGTAGGAAATACTCAGTACAGGACACAATATACTGGCTAGTTCTCTAAATTTAAACAAAAAAAAAAAAACAATAATATTTAACTAAAGCAACTACTTCAGCACTAAAAATACTATATATAGTAACAAAATATATTTTATGTAAAGTTAGTTCCTGTGTAGCCTGCCTATTAATTCTTGTCATACATTCACTTTCTCCATCCTTATAAGATCTAAAACCATTATAATTTTATTTTTATATTTATTTATTTATTGACATTTGTTAACCGGGTTTGTCCAACTGGGCTTGTGGCCCATTTTCATTGGAGACCCGAGGAGAAAAGCTCCAGTAATACATTTTAAAACAAGTACAATTTTAAACAATATTGATATAATAGCAGTTATAGCAAAAAGATTCACATATGTTGGGTTACATGCAGAAAGTTAAAGTTGCATTAAAAAGAAGCTTAGTAACATAATTTTACATTGATATAACTCAATAGGTCAACAATAAAAAAAATGTTGTTTGTATAAAATTATGCAAATGCATAGTAGACACATTGGAGAGAGAGGTGTAATGAGGTACTAAGTATGGACCTTTTGAGGGTACATAAAGGGAAGGAAGACTAGGTAGGGTCATGGCAAGGGCAGGTTCTGGAATTGAGAAAATAAGGTTTTAGCTCATTTTTAAAGTGTGAGGTGTGGGAGACTGAACGCAAGTCAAGGGGAAGTTTGTTCCAAGCATGGGCAAGGGAGTGTTTGTAGAGTAGTTTGCCTACTGACCTTTTTGGGTGGCAGATATCAAGTAATTGTTGATTAGAAGTATAGAGAGTCCGGGATGGGATGTAGATGGAGACTAAGGAAGATAGAGATGGACAGAAGGAGGGTTTATAAAGAATAGAGTGTAGCATATGAAATTGATAAGAGCAGAAATTGGGGAAGTTCAAGCCATTGAAGAGAGTTTAAAGAAATGCAGTGGTGTGAGTTGTATGGGGAGTTAATAATGAATCTGGCTATTTTATGGTAAGTCTGTTGCAGTTTGTTTAGAGTGGAGGCCTGGATATTGGTAAGAACTGGGGCGGCATATAAGAGGGAGGGGAGGAGGAGTGCCTGGCCCAGGGTAAGTCTAGATTCAGGGGTTAGGAATTTTTTGTTCCGATATAGCAGACCTAGTTTCTGGTTTGTTTTTTTTATACATTGGATTATGTATAGGCTGAACATTAGTTTGTCATCGATAATGACCCCTAGGAGTTTTGTGTGGGTGTCAGGTTGGATAGTTGTATTGTTAGAAGATGTAATAAAAGAGGAGGTTTTGTGATGAGAAAGAGAACGGGCAAGGAAAGTAGGAGTTTGGTCATTTTGGGATTTAGGATCAGTAGGTTGTGAGAGAGCCATTGTTCAGTGGATAGTAGGGCCTGTTGGATCAGGGAGTGTAGTTCAGGAATGTTATTTGAGATAGATATAAGTGTGGAGTCGTCGGCATACTGAATAAGGGAGGATTCTTTGCATGAGGTGTAAAGATCATTGGTGAAGATGTTAAATAAAAGGGGTCCCAAGATGGAGCCTTGGGGACCACCAGTGGAGATGGGAAGGAAAGGTGAGGAGGATGAGAGCCATTTGGCAGATTGTTCCCTGCCAGATAGGTAACTATTAAACCAGGCAAGTGGGGAGTGGGCATAGGTGGAGATTTGCGAGTTTGAATAGTAGTAGAGGATGAGAGACAGTATAGAAGGCTTTGATGAGATCTAGGAAGAGACAGGAAATGAGGTTATTTTTGTCTAGGGCCTCTGCAATGATATGCGTGAAGGAGAGGAGGGCAGTGGTGGTGCTGTGGTGAGGACGAAATCCATGTTGGATAGGGGTAAGTAAGTGGTGTGTGAGGAGGTGATTGAGAAGCTGTGAGTGAATACATTTTCTAATATCTTGGAGAGGGGCAGAATGGCAATGGGTTGGTAGTTTGAGGGGTCAGTGGAGTTTCCACCTTTATGAAGAGGGATAGTGAAGAAAGATTTCCAAAGGGTGGGGACAGTTGATTCCAGAATAGATTGATTAATTAGTATAGATATAGGGTAGGCAATTGAGTCAGCAGCAAGTTTGAGGAATGTAGGAGATAGATTGTCAGTGGAAGGAGAGCACGGTTTTAGCTTGAGTAGTAGAGATTTGATGTAAGTAATGGGAACTGGCTCAAAAGAAAACAAATTTGTGTTAGTGGGACTTGGAGGGGTGGGTGTCAAAGTAGAGTTTGGCTTAGAGGTTACCAGATTTTGGATGGAAGAGATAAAGTGTTTATTCAGGAGGGTAGCTGTTTCCTGAGAGGAAGAGTTAGGGTATGGGGAGGGATTAGAGGGCTTTCCAGGATAGAGGATGTTGTTGAGAGTTGATCAAAATTTTCGAGGATTGGATTTGTTGTTAAGCTGAGCAGAGCTATAGTATAACCTTTTTGTCATTAGTTGTATGTTTTTTTGCAAGGTTCCTCAGTTGCCTGTATTTTTGAAGAAAAGGTGGTTGTTTAGTTTTAGTCCAGGTTTTCCAAGCACAATCCCTTTGTTTCATAAGAGACCTAGTATCTTTGGAGAGCCAGTGAGCATGATTTGATTTTACTCTGATCTTCCTAGAGGGAGCTAAGGAGTTTAGCGTATTCATAAAGATGCTATTGAAAGTGCTTACAGCATCCTGCATCCCCACACCCCCTGTAAATTATATATAACAACTCCAAGATTGCCCTACAGTGGGGAAATGGTAAATTTCCTAATCCACACTGTACCACAATCTCCATACACAGCTTCAACTTTTTGGAAATTTGATCATATGGTTTTGACCATATGAAGTTGAACTTTCTGAAAAGTCAGTCTTCTGAAAAGGACCCAAAAAGGCATATTTAACATATATGAAAGACATCATCTTGTAATCACATTTCTCTGTCATTGCTCTGTTGTCCTCTTTCACCTGTAACAGAACAGAAATAATCAATATGATTCATGTCTCACAACATACCTGTGCCTGAAATATGATTTTTACGTTCCACAACCCCATATGTCTTATAGCATACATAAATCACATTTTGGATAATTATCCTAAAATATTTCTATGCTGTGATGCTGAGGAAGATGGTAAAAACTTGGTGGGTAAAAACTTGGTGACTACAAACATATTTCCAAACTTATTCCATACATCAGACTTTTGGTTACATTTCCTTCAATGCTAAAATATTTTGTTTATATGACATCAAGTTATTGTTGAACAGGGAATACCCCAGAATAGTAAGACGTCACATCTTCGCTACAGACTGCAGTAATGTCCCAGTTACCATGTTAATTATTTGCATTCATTGCTTCAAGGATGATTTGCACAGGTGATTGCAAAAGTGTTGACAAAAAGTACCCACAGCTGCTACAAATACCCTGCTCAATCTATTGTAACACTTTGCGGGCTTAAATTAACCAGTATTTTAGGGGATGGCTGTATATCTCATCAGACGATATGTTTGTTAAAAATATGTTGCCTATATGTTTAGCAATATCTGCATAAATGTTGGGAAGCAGTACCCCTACACACACAGGCACGCATGCACATACACACACACACACACACACACACACACACACACACACACACACACACACACACACACACACATACACACACACAGATTTTACATGATGTAAAGTGACAGCAGTATATTTTCTTGAATGGAACTTTCAACCTGGCGAACTCAGTGTTTATGTACACGTCAGTCAGTCCCCATGCCTTACATCTCAAAATACTTCAAATGCATGACATGAAAAGTCTTTGACTGTCCACATCATCACAAAGCATATGTATTTCATGAAAATGTAAAGAAATATATATACACTATGAACAGTCTGTAATCCTGTTGTTTGATGAATCAAAAATGTACAAGTTGAAGTTTCTCTGATCAGTCTTGGGATAATGGTTTAAACAAAAGGGGTACTAGCATGATCACATGATCAAGTACCCATTGCCTTATCATTCCATGGTTGATCAAAGCAAACAAGTGAAAGGTTTTAAATCAGCACTTGAACGTTTAAACATTTCACATATTGCAAGGGTTATGTTTTCTTTTGCACACAAGTCCTACCCTTGAGGCATAGAGGGATGAAACCCTGACAACAGCCCAGATATCCTGAGTTCCATTAGTGGCAATGTGGTCTGAGGGCTCAGGCAAAGCTGACTTCAGCCTGCCTTTTCTTAGGTGGACAGAGGCTGCCTAGTAGCATCTAGCTGGATCACATGCTTACAGCGGTCAGTTGGGCACATATGGTCATTTGGGAAATCTTGTCTTCAGAGGAGGAAGGAATGCATGGGAGCATGGATGCTCTCACCTCCTCCGCCCAACCAGACAGCAATTCCAAGTCAAAAAAGCTACCTGTTAGGGAGATAGGCAGACGGCTCCTCCTGACTTAAAACTGACCTCCTCCCTGCCACCCTACTATTCCAAGATGGGGCAAATAGGATGATTAGGCTTCTTAGGCAGGACTGCATGGGTGACAGGGGTTTGAATCTCAATCCCGGTGGAATGAATGACTTGATTAGAGGCATGTAAAGTGGAAAGCAGACAAAAGTGCACAGAATGAAAGCGCAGATAAAAGCAATTTAAAATCTGTGTGCTGATTTCTTTTTAACAACTGGGTGCCTTTGATGGCTAGGTCTACACTGTAGAATAAATGATCAGATGAAGTCTGTTAATTGATGAAAATACTCATCCTAATAAAGATGGAAAACTTTTAATGCCTGACCATTTGCCATTTACTTAGAGTCTACTGCAGTTTTTTTTTACTGTATTTTTGGGGACCTCATACTCTTATCTCTTACATCAGATTACTTTTATGCCACTCATGGTTGATCTTGTTTTGGTTTGCTTCTGAAAACAGACAATGTAGTATATGGACACTCTTTCTTGAAGTTGAAGATACCACCAGCGGATTGGTCTTGTGGTCTAGCTTCTCATATACTAAACAGCTTTAAAATCATGTGTGACAAGCCAGGCATCAGACGATCATGTGATAGGGGTAACTCAAGGCTGAAAATAGGAAAGTACCCGCAAAATAGGTATAGTTATTTGGAAAATCATGTGAAAAGGTAAATAAAGCCTGAATATCATAAGGTACCACCAAAAATATACAGATATAGGGAAAATTATGTGAAGGGGCAAACCAAGCTTGACAATGGGAGTATACCACCAAAATTAGTAGTTATTTGGCAAATAAGACACACATGCAATATATGCACAGCCAGTTAAGCCATAAAAACCCTGCCAGAGCTCAAGACAGATGTATGAAAAGTGTTTTTTTTCTCATCAGCACATATGTTAACAGAGGCAGAGGCTCACAGCTAGAAATAACAATGAGCTAGGTAGTGTTAGTTCCCTTTAGCATTAAATGAGGTTCTCTGAACACATAGCAGCAGAGGAAATAGGGGGAAGCAGGTGAGCTTGCTCCTGAAAAAATAGCTTTTTCCTGTTTTCTTTCTTTCTTTCTTTTTCGCTACGTTTTCATCTAAAATAATTGATATTCTGTTGTTTGCAGAGTTTGTCTTTTTACTACTCACGTGCATGCATGCACACATACGTGTATATAGAGACAAATATAATTATGTGTGTGTGTGTGTGTGTGTGTGTGTGTGAATGTTTACAGTTGAAATATGAATACTGTTGAAGTGTAAAATATTGGCATTTCAGTAATTAGCAATGTGGCTTATCCCATATCTCTGAAGCAGGCACACGTATGCTTCTGTGTAAAATATTCCTTCAGCTCTTTATTGAAGAGCACAACATTATTATATAATTCCTTTGGTCACTGAGTTGCAGACGGTAGGGGGAAGTTTGCAAAAGGTTCTTTCACAATGGCTAGTGAAAAATACCGTCTGGTAAGTTTTAGGGAAGATTTTATCATAGAGAGTATCCATTTTCTTGACCTGCAAACATATTAGATAGTGGTGGACATTACCTGTTTAAAGATAAGGGTATCAAGCATTGCTTGTTTGCATTTCCTACTATTTGTATTAAAGTCAAAGTCAAGGTAAACTTTATTGTCATTTAGAACTACACACATGTAGCCTAAATGAAATTTTGTGCGTCAGCTCAATTCTTGAGATTAGAAAGGACAGTTAAACAATATACAAGTACAGGAATAAACATAATTAACAAATAACCTAATAAACAAGGACATAAGGAATCTCCAGACTCTGGGTCTCACACAGTTTAGTTTTGTGAAGCATAGATCATGCCTGCTCAACTTGGTCGACTTCTTTGAGTCAGTCACCAGAGCTGTGGATGAAGGCAAGGTGGTTCATACAGCCTACCTTGATCTGGCCAGGGCCTTTGATACCATTCCCCACTCAGGAATAATAGAAAAACTTGCTAAGCTTGGCATCAGCCCTTATATCACTAGGTGGGTTGCAAATTGGCTCACATATAGAACCCATAGTGTGAAAGTAGCTGACTCCAAGTCAGACTGACAACCAGTCACGAGTGGAGTCCCACAGGGTTAGGTCCTGCGTCCTCTCCTGTTTCGTATCTACTTTTCTGAAGTCCAGGCCAACACAAAGGGACTCTGGCTGACGATTGCAAGTTGGTAGCTATTATTAACTCCCCAAGTGATGTTGACATCCTATAGAATGGCCTCACTGAGACCAACGACTGGTGTCAGAACCAATGCCTTAAGCTCAATGCCAAAAAATGTGTCGTCATCCCCCTTGGGAAAAACCCAGTTCCCATGAATTACCACATTGATGGTAGTCCACTGAACACAGAAGGCGTTATAAGAGATCTGGGAACATAGTTTGACAGCAACCTCTCTTTTGATCACCACATTGCTACCGTGGTCAGAAAGTTTTCTATGTGGCAGATCTCATTACTAAGGGTTTTGCATCCAGGAAGAAAGAGGTCATTGTCTCCCTCTACTCTTTCCTCATTAGGCCAATCATCAAGTACAATGCCCCATTTGGCTTGTACCTCACTAGACACCTCCAACAACTGGAGAGGCTGCAAAAGTATCTCACAAAGAGGATCCTAGGCCTTAAACCCTTGTCCTGTATGGACAGACTCAAAAAACTCCAACTATTCTGTCTCATATCATCTAATTAGAGGCGATCTCTGCTTGACTTACAAAGCCATGTCTGACCCAGCTCTGTTAGAAATGCTACATCTAAAGAAATTCCAATCCCTCCGCACCACGCGCTCCAGAGACCTCAACCTCATTACCACAATTAACAGAACATGCTGGAGGGCTAGTTTCATAACCCAGAGATTGCCCATGCTATGAAATAGACTTCCCTACATGTCAAGCAGAGCACCTCACTGACCCTCTTCTAAAGAAATCTTGATGATTGGATGGGAAACAGAAAATTCACCCCGGGGATCACTCCAGTGGCGCTACTCGACAGAGGACTGAAAACTAAGGTTGGGTGGCACTATGTCAGGTTAATCCTATGGCTAGGCTTGTAAAAGCCCCAGGGTCATTAGCCTAGTACACACCTATGAACCTATGAACCTATAAACAATACTACTCTCAATACATGCAAGAAAGAGGAAAGACATTTACCAACACTCATATACAAAAAGAATACCCTCCCCTGAGTTAAATTAACTACCTCATTTAAAGTAATAAAAAGCACACTACAGATTGAAATGCCTAAGTTATTTGTCTAATATTGCACTTGAGTGAGTTAAATAATACTGGCTATGGATATAATAAATAAATATTGTACTTACTTGGAATATTTATAAGTATATATTGCATAAATAAATAAAAATTTACTCATTATGTGTCCAGACCCCTGGGACTAGTGTTCAAGTTCAGAAGTCTAATCACTGTAGGGTAGAAACTGTTACTAAATCTTGTAGTCCTGCAGCGGATGCTGAGATATCTCCTGCCTGATATTAGATGATTAAACAGTCCATGCGCAGGATGCATGTTGTCCTGTATTATTTTGGTGGTCTTTAGGATGCTTCTTGCAGAATGAAGATGTTGTATCAATGGAAGACTGGGACCTGTTACCTTTTCTGCAACCCTCACCACTCTTTGTAGTGCCTTCCTTTCTGTAACTGTGCAGCTTCCAAACCACACTGTGAAGTTGCAGATGAGGATGCTCTCTATTGCACCTCTATAGAAGGTGGAGAGAATATGAGGAGGAAGCTTACTTTTTTTAGCCTTCTTAAAAAGTGGAGGCATTGGTGTGCTTTCTTGACCAGTTGGCTGGTGTTTCATGAACATGAGAGATTATCTGATATGTGTTCACCCAGGAATTTCATACTCTATCCTCACTACACTCTCACCATTGATCCTGAGTGCTGGATGGTTTGTTTTCCTTTTACTGAAATCGATGATAATCTCTTTGGTCTAACTTACATTCAGGTCAAGGTTGTTCCCCTCACACCAACTGATCAGAGATGCCACCTCCTCTCTGTATGATGTTTCATCCTCCTTTGTAATGAGCCCCATGACTGTGGTGTCATCAGCAAAGTTGATGATATGGTTGGACTTGTGCTTTGCATAGCAGTCATGGGTCAGGATGGTGAATAACAGTGGGCTGAGAACACATCCTTGTGGAACCCTGGTGTGAATCGTGATGCACTTTGATGTGC
This sequence comes from Protopterus annectens, assembly GCF_019279795.1. NCBI lineage: Eukaryota > Metazoa > Chordata > Ceratodontiformes > Protopteridae > Protopterus > Protopterus annectens. The sequence continues at coordinate 777,687,203 of NC_056751.1, read as the reverse complement.
TCTTACCTGAACACACCCTCTGTGGTCTCTAAATCAGGAAGTCCAAGATCCAGTTACAGAGATGTTTACTGATTCGTAAATGTGCCAGTTTTTCTATCAGCTGCATTGCTACCACTGTATTAAATGCAGAGCTGAAGTCTATGAACAGCATCCTCACATAGTTGTCTTTGCCCTCTAAATGCTCAAGGGAGTTGTGTAATGCTACTGCTATGGCATCAGCCATGGATCGGTTAGCTCTGTATGCAAACTGCAGTGGGTCAAAATCAGGAGACAGGCATGATGAAAGATGCTTTTTGATCAGCCACTCAAAATATTTCATAACAGTGGATGTCAGAGCAACTGGTCTATCGCTCTGACATCCATTACTGTATCATTTTATTGCCCATGTGGGTCTGGGTCATGGCTGAAAAGGGTATTTGGGCCAGTATATTTACCTGGTTAACAAATAGAAAACAAATAAATAAATATATAACCCTAGCAGTAATGGGAAAACGTTTTGCGTTTTGGATGGAGATGTACTGGTTTTCATTAATATTGATTAGGTGAATACATTTAAAAAAATCTTGTTCTCTTTGGTTTGTAGAGCAACAGTATTTTGTCTTTACATCATGATGATTTTCCCATTTATTCTACATGGGGGTTAGAGTGTTGCATCAACTGTCACCACCTTTTTTGATTCAATGCCACTCTTCTACCTTTTTTTTATCAGTCATGCCTTCCTTTTGCAGGTTTTCTCTCATGCAATCCATCTTTTGGCTATATGTCCTTGTTTTCTCTTGCATTCTTCCCGTTTTCCTGAAATATTCAATAAATCATCTTCTGCTTCCCTACAAATGTGCCTGAAGCATTGGAATCTATTCTCTTTGACCTCTCTGCAATTGGAGCTACTTTGGCTTCTGCTCTGATGTTCTCATTTCTTTATCTATCCCACAGAGTGCATCCTAACACCCATCTCAGGTACTTCATAGGATCATTCTATAATAGGATCATAGGAGATTACTAGGCTAATGGCCCTGGGGACCTTACAAGCCTAGCCAAGAGTTTATCACCAAAAAAGAAACCTCAGTCAGCACCTGTCACCCCTGTCAATGAGGGACATGGGTGGAACACCTGTGGCATATTTGTGGTTTCCTATCTACTCATTAAGGTTGCTCTTGAAGAGGGTTAGCTAGGTACGCTGTTTGACATGTATGGGAAGTTTGTTCCAGAGACAGGGCATCCTCTTGGAGACAAATCTGTCTCTCCAGCATGTTTTGTTGATGTTGCATATTAGATTTAGGCCTTTTGAATGGGCAATGTGTGAGGAGTTAGACTTACGGATATGGAGCATCTCTAGTAGGACAGGGTCCGATATTGCCTTAGGTTCATAGGTTCATAGGTTCATACTAGGCTGTCTGCCCTAGGGCATTTATAAGCCTAGCCAGAATGTGTTTGGCTTTCGCCACCCATTTTAAATTTATTTTGCTATGCCCTTTTTCGAGGTTAGTATACTGTGCCTCTGTCTAACAGTGACACAGAAGTGATACCCGGGGTAAACCTACAATCTCCCATCCACTCATCAAGATTCCTCTTGAAGAGAGTCAATGAGGGACTCTGCCTAACCTGGACTGGGATTTTATTCCAGAGTGAAGGGAGCCTCTGGGTTATGAATCTGTCCCTCCAGCATGTCCTATTTATTTCAGTGCTGAGGTTCAAGTCTCTCGAGCGTAGCTCGATGGGATTTGGATTTTCTGAGGTGCAGCATGTCCATTAATTCCGGGTTGGACATGGCTTTATACGTCAGGCACAGATCGCCTCTGAACAGGCGGTATGCCACTGAGTAGAGCTGGAGTTTCTTTAACCGGGCAGCATATGGCATCTGTTTGAGCCCTTTGATCCTCTTGGTGAGGTACTTTTGGGGTCTTTCCAGTTGCTGCAGGTGTCTGGTAAGGTACATCCCAAAGGGGCATTGTACTCAATTATGGGCCTGATGAGGGATGAGTAAAGAGGCACGATGACCTCCCCTGATCTAGATGTGAATCCCTTCATGATTAGGTGGGCTATATAAAATGTTTTTCTAACCACTTTGGCCATGTGGTTGTCAAATGAGAGATTGCTATCAACTTGGGTCCCCAGGTCCCTAATTACTTCTTCTGTACTTAATGGATTACCACCTATGTGGTAATTTGTGGGCACTTTGTTTTTGCCAAAGGGGATGACTCTACACTTTTTGGCATTTAGCTTGAGGCCATGGCTCTGGCACCAGTTGTCTGTTTCTATGAGGCCCTTTTGGAGGATGCTTGTGTCGGCTGGAGAGTCGATTATGGCACCCAGTTTGCAGTCATCTGTGAACTTGGACAGCCACGGTCCTTCCGTGTTGGCCTGTACCTCCGAGAAATATATACCGAACAAGAGAGGTCCCAGGACTGAGCCTTGTGGGACACCACTTGTAACTGATTTGGTGTCTGACATGGCTCCAGCAATTCTAACCATGTGGGTTCTGTCCTTGAGCCAGTTTGCAATCCATTTAGTGACATAGGGGTTTATATTTAAGCTGGTGAGCTTATCTATAATGCCCGAGTGGGGTATTGTATTGAAGGCTTTTGCGAGGTCCAGGTAGGCTGTGTGGACCACCTTCCCCTCGTCAATGGCCTTGGTGACTGTTTCAAAGAAATCAACCAGGTTTAAGAGGCAGGATCTGCCCTTAACAAACCCAAACTGGGTAGGATCCAGTGTCTGTAGGTCCCCAATATCTTTACTTATGAGGTCCATGATGATCCTTTCCATAGCTTTGCAGACCAAGCTAGTCAGGCTTATGGGGCGATAGTTTCCAGGATCCGTTGAGGCACCAACTTTATGGAGAGGGACCACTGTTGCTGTACGCCACTCTTTGGGCACATATCCTGTAGTAAGGCTGAGATTGAACAGTAGTTTTATGTTTGGGTTTAGCTCTTCTTGGAGTTCATGTAGGACGCAGCCAGGGACACCGTCTGGTCCCATTGATGCTGTGTTTTTTGCTTTGGAGAGGACGGCTCTTACCTGAGCATCAGAGATGTCAGGGGGGCAGCACTCTGCTGGGATAGATATTTGCCCTTTTGGTGGGGGGGGGGTTTGCTCTGAACCTGTCAGCTAGGATGTTGGCAATGTCTGTGGGTTCAGTGTATTTTTTGTCATTTTGGACTAATTCTGAGCATATCTGGGAATTACCACCCAGGTTTCTAACATAACTAAAGAAAGCCTTGTGATTATCCTTAGTGTCCTGTGCAATTTTTCTCTTGAAGCTGGCCTTAGACAATTTTATGAGTGCCCGTAGTTTTTTGCTAATACTGATCAGTGATGCCTTCCCTTTTTGGGATTTTGCTCTATCATTTAGTAGCTTCCTCCTTCTATTGTATAGTTTGTTTATGGCTGGGGTCCACCAGACAGGACGTCTGCCTTTGGAGGATTGGGTCTTGGTTTTATTTGGGATCGCATGATCCATGCATTCCTGAAGGTGTTCATAGAATGCGTTTATAGAGGATTCTGCGGTCTGGGCTGTATTTTCCACAGGCCCGGGGGCTTTGAAGGATTCCACCTCGGTTTTGAGGAGTGTGAAATTTGCTTTAGAGAAGTTTTTCACTGTGGTTTTCTGGGCAGGGGGTGGAGTCGGGATGTGAATATCCAGTGAGATTAGTTTATGGTCTGATCTTACCAGTGAGGGATACACTTCTGGTCTAGAGCACAGAGTCCCCATGTTGGTGATGATCAGGTCCAGTATGTTTTCCCCTCTTGTGGGAGTGGTAACAAGTTGTTCCATAGCATTTGAGTTTATAAATTCTAGGAACCTTTGGGCTAGGGTGTTGGAGCTAGAGTAATGCTCCCAGTCTTTGTTTGGGTAGTTGAAGTCGCCCAATATAATAGTGTTTGGAGAGACCTTCATATTTTCCAGTGTTCTCAGAAAGGCCGAGTGGGGTTCCTGGGTTTGGGAGGGTAGTCTGTAGCAGGCTATAAACTGGAAGGCAGATTTACCCACTGTTAGTTGCACATGGATAATCTCTGATGCTTCGTGCTTTGCCACCAATGTGGAGGTGTGGGTATCTTTGATGAATATCGATACTCCCCCTCCTTTTGTGGTTCGGTCCAAGTTTTGGGGCTGAAAAGCATGGTATGAGGTATAACCTGGTAGTGCTGGGGTGCTCTCGGGAGCCCTGAACCAGGTTTCTGTTACTGCACAGATATCGATGTTCTCCATACTAAGGAGAGTTTTGAGTGCGTGCATCTTGAGGTTTAGACTTCTGGCGTTGAGTAGCATTACTCTTAGTTTATTATCCCTTGTGATACCTATGGAGGTGGGTTTGTCTTTTGAGCCTTGCCTAAAAAAGGCACTATGGGGGTAGCAAGAGCCTTTGCCAATATCCGAAAGCCCAGGGGTGACAGGTGCAAGCCGTCCCTAGCGAAGCATCGTAGCTTGTTGAGCATATCATCCCAAGCTGACAGGCATTGGATCCCCTTTGAATGACACCAGTACTTAAGCCAATTGTTGAAATTGATCATCTTGTCTTCATATTGTGGCATCATTCTTGGTGAGCGTAAGATACTACTCAAGGTCAGGGTCATACCGGCCTGGGCTACATGCTCAGAGAGCTCCTTTATGTCTCTTTTCATGTAGTCCAGGGAGGTACGTCTCAGGTCATTCACACCAGCATGGACAATGACTGAGTCATATTTGTACTTGCCTTGGAGTGACCCGAGTGCTTGTGTTATGTGGCAGATCCTAGTGCCCGACAGGCTGCTCACCGTGACCCTCTCCTTGTTCAGCCTGGTGAGCCTTGTAGGTGAGACACAGATCACCTCTGGGCAATCTGTATGTTACTGAGTATAGTGATAGCAATTTGATCCTGTCCACATAGAGCATGTGTTAGCGGCCATGGATTTTCTTTGTGAAGCATTTATGTGGCCTTTCCAGTTGGTGCAGATGTTTAGAGAGGTACATACTGAATAGGGCATTATACTCAACTATTGGCGTAATGCGGGAGGAGTACAGAGATGTAAAAACCTCCTTTTTTCTAGATAAAATCCCTTTACTTATGAGATGAACTAAGTAAAAGGCTTTTCTGGCTACTGCTGCTACATGATGGTTGAATGTGAGATTGTTGTCAACCTCAGTATCTAGATCTCTCACCACTGGTTGTGTGCTCAGGACATTGCCATTGATGTGGTAATCAGTAGGGGCCATGTTTTTGCTGAATGGTATGATAATACATTTTTTGCATTTAACCTAAGGACATGACTTTGGCACCAGTCATTTGTTGCTGTGAGACCCTCTTGCAGTATGTTAACATCATTTGGGGAGTCAATGACAGCACCCAACTTACAGTCATCCACACACTTTGCTTGTCTCCACCTGGACCTCTTTGAAATGGATGCCAAACAGTAGGGGTCCCAGGACAGATTCCTGGGCAACACCACTAATGACAGGCCTGCTGTCGGAGGTGGAGGCACCTATTTTGACCCTGTGGGTCCTATCGGTGAGCCAGTTGGCCACCCACCTGATGAGATAGGGATTTATGCCAATTCTTATTCTGACTAATACATCTCTGACCATACTTACATCATACCCAACAGGGAGGGTTCTAACCCTGATTAATACATCTCTGATCATACCCCTCAGGGAGTGGTTCTAACCCTGATTAATACATCTCTGACCATACTTACATCACACCCTGTAGGGAGTGGTTCTAATCATGATTAATACATCTTTGGCCATACTTACATCACACCCCAAAGGGAATAGTTCTAACCCTGATTAATACATCTGTGACCACACTTTCATTATTCTTGTTCTGGCTCTTTGAAAGATGGCAACTCCTGTAAAGGCACTAGGCCACGTCCCAAGCTGGTCCAGTAAGGAGACCATGATAGTGCTCTACCATCTCAATGACTCATATCAAGATAAGACTGAGGCATGCACAAGACATAGTACATGGAACTAAATCAATATCTGGCAGGAGCTGAATAACCACTGATCAACCCTGACAGGTATAACCTGCTCTGGCCAGCAATGTCACAACATTACAATGATTTGCAGAAGAGTAGTGCTGACCAGTTGGCCAAATGTGTAGACCAGGTAGCAGTGAGAAGGACAGAGCTCTATAGTAAGTAAAAACAAAAAAAATTATTTCATAAATGAGTCATTGGTTTGCTTGTGTGAAGTGAATGAGCAGCATAAACTTTACTGAGAAATGTTTTACTTCATGTGGCAGCCTGGCATCAAAATGTGCTTTGGAGCTTGGTAGATGACGTACCGGTAGAGGTAGTATACAGGAGAATTCAGCTGGTCGAAGTCTCTCTTCACTGTGTAGAAGGCACACTGTCCCAGTTGGAGCTGACAATCACACCAACACAGTCCCCTACTCTCTCAACACTGGGGTTCTCCACTGCAACACCATTTAGCAGTGGGCATGTTTGAGGTGCTCTGTGGACTGGGACTCCAGCTGGCAATTCCTCATACTTTCTTCCCTTATCCTTTCTCCTATACCCTGTTACCTATTTCCTACTCACACTTCCCTATCATTTAAAAATTGAAAAAAATAGGGTGCTTTATCCACCAAGAAAAATATAGTGGCCATCCTCTGCCACCTCTTACCTTTTGTGTTCCCCTCTTTATTGCGTCTCCCCTTTTTCAATCATTCCTATCTCCCCCTTTCTATTCTTTAATGAAACCATCAGGGTGTCCACAAAATGATCCCCCTTTTGAAAACATTATAAACAACTTTTCTTTTTAAAGAAAATTCCTTTTGAGAGCTACATAGTCTGCAGCTTTCCTTACACATTTTAAGAGTGACTCTTAGCCATGCTCACCTGTTGTAGAAAAGTGAGCTGTGTTGTACCTTTAAGAAGCATTTTCAAGGACTGAACATGCATATAAATAGCAAGCACGTGCTAGCTTCAGTGCCATTTTGAGAAGTGCAGTCAGTGTGAACATGTATATGTATGTTAGCTAACTTGTATATAAGGTAAAGTTACTTAGCCTCATTTCTTATGTGTTTGTATATAATAAAACTGATTGAACAAGAACCCACAATGTTCGTCTACTTCATCCTGACCAGACGAGTGACATGGTGTCAGAACCAGGATTCCAGAGACTGCTTTTCAGAGCCACAAGGTGGAGTTAGCACTGAAAACGAACTAAACGAAATTAATGCAAAAAAAGGGCCAGAAATGAACTAAAGGTAATGAAACACTTGCACAAATGATTTATTTTATAAAAAAAAGATAAAATGAAGCATTACAAGGGCACAGAATGCACTACTAAGCAAACAAATAGCACAAAAAGGTGTATTACACAAATGCATGGCATAAAAAGTTTATTAGACTCCACGTGGGCCAGCAGAGTAATCCAGGCTGCAGAGAGCTGAATAAGCGACTTTTCTTGATACTAAGTATATTTTTTGTTGCTTTCCACATCTGAATACCTAGCAACTGTATTTCGCCTGCCTTTCTGTTACATTGAAGCTGTTTTTACTGCATTTAACTTAATATTGCACTTGGAATCCTTGTTTGTTACTATTTGACTGTATTTGTAGCAAATTCTTCTGTGTAAGCTGTAGTAGCTGATTCATAGCATTTATAAGTGTTTGCTGTACCTGTTTCTGCCTGTTTTGTGAAAAAAAAGAAAAAAAGAAAAAATATCTCTTGTTTTTCCTGCTTTACTAGTTTAGTCCAGTTTCAGAGTTGCTGATTCCTGGGCTTTGGTTGTAGTTCCTGTGTACTGTTTCCTTGCCTTATTTGGGGAAGGAAGCTACCTTGCTTACCAGTGGGAGTGGGAAGCATTGAGCTGCCTTTCGTCCAGTTTTGTGAGGTTTCAGCCAGTAACTAGTAGTTTATTGGTCGTTTTGGGCCAGTTTCTAGCTTTTCCAGCCCCTGGTATAAAACTTTCAGCTTGTACCTACTCAGCACAGACTCCACGTGGGCCAGCAGAGTAATCCAGGCTGCAGAGAGCTGAATAAGCGACTTTTCTTGATACTAAGTATATTTGTTGTTGCTTTCCACATCTGAATACCTAGCGACTGTATTTCGCCTGCCTTTCTGTTACATTGAAGCTGTTTTACTGCATTTAACTTAATTTTGCACTTGGAATCCTTGTTTGTTACTATTTGACTGTATTTGTAGCAAATTCTTCTGTGTAAGCTGTAGTAGCTGATTCATAGCATTTATAAGTGTTTGCTGTACCTGTTTCTGCCTGTTTTGTGAAAAAAAAAAAAAAAAATATCTCTTGTTTTTCCTGCTTTACTAGTTTAGTCCAGTTTCAGAGTTGCTGATTCCTGGGCTTTGGTTGTAGTTCCTGTGTACTGTTTCCTTGCCTTATTTGGGGGAAGGGAAGCTACCTTGCTTTCCTGCTTTACTAGTTTAGTCCAGTTTCAGAGTTGCTGATTCCTGGGCTTTGGTTGTAGTTCCTGTGTACTGTTTCCTTGCCTTATTTGGGGAAGGGAAGCTACCTTGCTTACCAGTGGGAGTGGGAAGCATTGAGCTGCCTTTGTCCAGTTTTGTGAGGTTTCAGCCAGTAACTAGTAGTTTATTGGTCGTTTTGGGCCAGTTTCTAGCTTTTTCCAGCCCCTGGTATAAAACTTTCAGCTTGTACCTACTCAGCACAGACTCCACGTGGGCCAGCAGAGTAATCCAGGCTGCAGAGAGCTGAATAAGCGACTTTTCTTGATACTAAGTATATTTTTGTTGCTTTCCACATCTGAATACCTAGCAACTGTATTTCGCCTGCCTTTCTGTTACATTGAAGCTGTTTTTACTGCATTTAACTTAATATTGCACTTGGAATCCTTGTTTGTTACTATTTGACTGTATTTGTAGCAAATTCTTCTGTGTAAGCTGTAGTAGCTGATTCATAGCATTTATAAGTGTTTGCTGTACCTGTTTCTGCCTGTTTTGTGAAAAAAAAAAAAAAAAAAATATCTCTTGTTTTTCCTGCTTTACTAGTTTAGTCCAGTTTCAGAGTTGCTGATTCCTGGGCTTTGGTTGTAGTTCCTGTGTACTGTTTCCTTGCCTTATTTGGGGAAGGGAAGCTACCTTGCTTTCCTGCTTTACTAGTTTAGTCCAGTTTCAGAGTTGCTGATTCCTGGGCTTTGGTTGTAGTTCCTGTGTACTGTTTCCTTGCCTTATTTGGGGAAGGGAAGCTACCTTGCTTACCAGTGGGAGTGGGAAGCATTGAGCTGCCTTTGTCCAGTTTTGTGAGGTTTCAGCCAGTAACTAGTAGTTTATTGGTCATTTTGGGCCAGTTTCTAGCTTTTTCCAGCCCCTGGTATAAAACTTTCAGCTTGTACCTACTCAGCACAGACTCCACGTGGGCCAGCAGAGTAATCCAGGCTGCAGAGAGCTGAATAAGCGACTTTTCTTGATACTAAGTATATTTTTGTTGCTTTCCACATCTGAATAACTAGCAACTGTATTTTGCCTGCCTTTCTGTTACATTGAAGCTGTTTTACTGCATTTAACTTAATATTGCACTTGGAATCCTTGTTTGTTACTATTTGACTGTATTTGTAGCAAATTCTTCTGTGTAAGCTGTAGTAGCTGATTCATAGCATTTATAAGTGTTTGCTGTACCTGTTTCTGCCTGTTTTATGAAAAAAAAGAAAAAAAAAGAAAAAATATCTCTTGTTTTTCCTGCTTTACTAGTTTAGTCCAGTTTCAGAGTTGCTGATTCCTGGGCTTTGGTTGTAGTTCCTGTGTACTGTTTCCTTGCCTTATTTGGGGAAGGGAAGCTACCTTGCTTTCCTGCTTTACTAGTTTAGTCCAGTTTCAGAGTTGCTGATTCCTGGGCTTTGGTTGTAGTTCCTGTGTACTGTTTCCTTGCCTTATTTGGGGAAGGAAGCTACCTTGCTTACCAGTGGGAGTGGGAAGCATTGAGCTGCCTTTTGTCCAGTTTTGTGAGGTTTCAGCCAGTAACTAGTAGTTTATTGGTCGTTTTGGGCCAGTTTCTAGCTTTTTCCAGCCCCTGGTATAAAACTTTCAGCTTGTACCTACTCAGCACAGACTCCACGTGGGCCAGCAGAGTAATCCAGGCTGCAGAGAGCTGAATAAGCGACTTTTCTTGATACTAAGTATATTTTTGTTGCTTTCCACATCTGTGTACCTAGCAACTGTATTTCGCCTGCCTTTCTGATACAATGTGGCTGGTTTTACTGCATTTAACTTAATATTGCACTTGGAATCCTTGTTTGTTACTATTTGACTGTATCTGTAGCAAATTCTTCTGTGTAAGCTGTAGTAGCTGATTCATAGCATTTATAAGTGTTTGCTGTACCTGTTTCTGCCTGTTTTGTGAAAAAAAGAAAAAAGAAAAAATATCTCTTGTTTTTCCTGCTTTACTAGTTTAGTCCAGTTTCAGAGTTGCTGATTCCTGGGCTTTGGTTGTAGTTCCTGTGTACTGTTTCCTTGCCTTATTTGGGGAAGGAAGCTACCTTGCTTTCCTGCTTTACTAGTTTAGTCCAGTTTCAGAGTTGCTGATTCCTGGGCTTTGGTTGTAGTTCCTGTGTACTGTTTCCTTGCCTTATTTGGGGAAGGGAAGCTACCTTGCTTACCAGTGGGAGTGGGAAGCATTGAGCTGCCTTTGTCCAGTTTTGTGAGGTTTCAGCCAGTAACTAGTAGTTTATTGGTCGTTTTGGGCCAGTTTCTAGCTTTTCCAGCCCCTGGTACAAACGGGCTAAACGCTGTTAGCCTTGATTTAGCGGAGCTGCCACTGTTGCACACTAGGGCAGTGCCGGTTAAGCAGGTTTAAACTATTCGGCTACCTAAAGTCCACTCTTCAAATTTTCCCTTAAAACTACCTTCCTCGAACTATACTACTGATCAAATCAGCGTATCCTATAACTAAAAGATCAACTCTACTTGACTCCAAGTAGACTATACTCTATCTATTAAACCTAGCACTTGCTCCTACAGTACTTATTACCTTGATACGGCACTCTTGTCATAGATAGTACCCCAAAAGGCAACCCCCATTTCTCGGCCACCCACGTCCCCGGAATCTTTTTGAAGTTTTTGTCTACCCTTCTAGCATGTCGAGGATCAGTTGCTAGTGTCCTCTCCTGCTCAGCTGGTGAACCTGGGAATATTGAGGCAATGTTTCAATTGCCTCATGTACACAGACAACCCTTTCCTCCTCCCACAAAACACAAATACATGCGAGATGCAACTATACGGCCAAACTGGAGGCTGAGCTCTCTCAACATAGGACTGGCAAGACCAGTCAGGAGGAGAAGGTTACCACACACATTATAGACCCAGTCTCACATAGTACCATTACAACCTCAAATCTTACACATAAACACACAAAGACATACTCGGAGGCTCTGATCAAAAATCTACCAAAACAGCAGAGGCCACCAAAGCAGACACCCAAACAACCACCACCTCAGAACACAACACCGCAACACATAGACCTCACAGTCAGAGTGTCAAACAGTCACAGCCCTTAAGGCCAAACACAATGCCAGACACACTAGTCATTGGTGACGCCATAGTCAGACACACTGATGTCCCGCTCACCAGACTGAGTAAGGAGAAGGTCACAGTAAGCTGCCTGTCGGGCGCTAGAATCCGCCACATAACGCAAGCACTCAGGTCTCTCAACAGCAGGTACAAATATGACTCAGTCATTGTCCACGCTGGTGTAAACGACCTGAGACGTACCTCCTTGGACTACATGAAAAGAGACATTGAGGAGCTCTCTGATTATGTAGCCCAGGCAGGTATGACCCTGACCTTGAGCAGTATCCTACCTTCACCAAGAATGATGCCACAATACAGAGATAAGATGATCAGCTTTAACAATTGGCTTAAACACTGGTGTCATTCAAAGGGGATCCAGTATCTGTCTGCCTGGGATGACATGCTGGACAAGCCACGCTGCTTCAAGGGACGGCTTGCACCTGTCACCCTGGGATTCGGATATTGGCAAAGGCTCTTGCCACCCCATAGTGCCTTTTAGGCAAGGCTCAAATTCTAAACCTACCACCCTAGAACACAAAAAGGAAAAAACTAAGGGTAATGCTGCTCAATGCCAGAAGTCTAAATCTCAAAATGCACGCACTCGAGGCCCTTCTCAGTATGGAGAACATCGATGTCTGTGCTGTGACAGAAACCTGGTTCAAGGCTCCTGAGAGCACCCCAGCGCTATCAGGTTTTACCTCATATCATGCGTTCCGGCCCCAAAATCCGGACAATACCAAGAAGGGAGGGGGGGTATCCATATTCATCAAGGACACCCACACCTCAAGACTGGTGGCAACGCACGATGCATCGGAGACCATCCAGGTGCAATTAACCATAGGCAAGACTGCTCTGCAAATTGTAGCATGTTACAGGCCACCCTCACAAACTCAGGAAACTCACATGGCCTTCCTGAAAACACTAGATGGGATAAATGTATCACCAAACACCATCATACTAGGTGACTTCAATTACCCTAATATAGACTGGGAACACTACTCAAGCCCAAACACCCTAGCCCAAAAGTTCCTGGAATTCATAAACTCAAATGCCATGGAACAACTAGTCACCATCCCCACAAGAGGAGATAACATACTTGATCTCATCATCATGAACATGGGAACACAATGTTCAACACCGGAAGTATACCCCTCACTGGTGAGATCAGATCACAAACTAATCTCGCTGGAGGTCCTCATCCCACCCCACCTGAAATAAAAGACCACAGTAAAGAACTTCTCAAAAGCTGACTTCACACTTCTAAAGACTAGTGTGGTCTCCTTTCAGGCCCCGAGCGGGAAAACAATACTCAAGCCGCTGAATCACTTACAAACGCCTTCTACCAGCACCTGCAGGACTGCATGGATAAGGCAATCCCAAGCAAAACAAAGACTCTTTGTACCAGAGGCAAGCGTCCAGTCTGGTGGACCCCAGCCATAAACAAACTCTACAACAAAAGGAGGAAGCTACTACAAGATAGAGCAAAATCCTTAAAAGGTAAGACACCCTTGATCACTATAAGTAAAAGACTAAGAGCTCTCATAAAATCATCCAAAGCAAATTTCGAGAGAAAAATAGCTAAAGACTCAAAAGACAATCATAAGGCCTTCTTTAGCTATGTTAGAAACCTAGGAGGAAACTCCCAGATATGCTCAGAACTAGTTCAAAATGATGTGAAGATTACTGATCCTACAGACATTGCCAACATACTGGCTGACAGGTTCAGTGCAAACTTTTCCCCAAAAGGAGAGATATCTATACCAAATGAGTGCAGCCCCCAAACATCTCCAGCCCAAGTGAGAACTGCTCTCTCCAAAGCAAAAACACAGCATCCATGGGGCCCGATGGTGTCCCCGGCTGTGTGCTCCATGAACTCAATGAGGAATTAAACCCACAGCTAGGACAGCTGTTTAATCAAAGTCTTACCTCTGGATACGCACCCAGGAGTGGCGCACTGCAACTGTGGTCCCACTTCACAAAGGCGGTGCCTCCACAGACCCTGGAAATTACCGCCCATTAGCTTGACAAGCCTTATCTGCAAAGCCATGGAGAGGATCATAATGGACCTCATAAATAAAGACATAGGGAATTTGCAGACTTTGGATCCAACCCAGTTTGGCTTTGTCAAAGGCAGATCATGCCTTTTAAACTTGGTTGACTTTTTCAAACAGTCACCAAAGCCATTGATGAGGAAAGGCAGTCCATACAGCCTACCTCGATCTGGCTAAGGCCTTCGATACAATACCCCACTCGGGTATCATTGAAAAACTCATCAGCTTAAATGTTAACCCATACATCACAAGATGGGTTGCAAACTGGCTGAGTGACAGAACCCACAGGGTCAGAGTTGCTGGCGCCATGTCAGACTCAAAGCCTGTCACAAGTGGTGTCCCACAGGGCTCAGTCCTGGGCCCACTCTTGTTTGGCATCTACTTTTCCGAAGTACAAGCAAACACAGGATGGTTATGGCTGACAAAGTTTGCAGATGACTGCAAACTGGGCGCCATAGTAGAAAACACATCTGACACAGATATCCTTCAGAAGGGTCTCACAGAAACGGATAACTGGTGCCAGAGCCACGGCCTAAAGTTAAATGCCAAAAAATGCATAGTCATACCCTTCGGGAAAAACAAGGTTACCCCTAGCTACCAAATAGGTGGCAATCCACTGAGCACAGAAGAAGTTATCAGGGACCTGGGGACCCAGGTTGATAGTAGTCTGTCATTCGACACCCATGTAGCTAAAGTAGTTAGGAAATCCTTCTACATTGCCCACCTTATCATGAAGGGATTCTCATCTAGATCAAGGGAGGTCATAGTCTCCCTTTACTCATCACTCATCAGACCAATGATTGAGTACAATGCCCCATTCGGAATGTATCTGACCCGACACTTGCAGCAGCTGGAGAGGCCACAAAAGTTCCTCACCAAAAGGATAAAGGGTCTCAAAAATCTGTCCTATGCTGTCCGACTGAAAGAACTCCAGCTCTATTCAGTCGCCACCGCTTGCTCAGAGGTGACCTTTGCCTAACATACAAGGCCATGTCAAACCCAGATTTGATGAATATGCTTCACCTCAAAAATCTAGATCCATCAGAGCCACAAGGCGGGAGACTTAAACCTCGACACGGTTATTAATAGGACGTGCTGGAGGGATAGATTCATCACCCAAAGACTCCCTATGCTGTGGAACAAAATCCCGGTACATGTGAGGCAGAGCACCTCGCTGGCCTTGTTCAAGAGAAATCTTGACCAATGGATGGGAGATCGCAGATATACCCCAGGAATTACCTCAGTGTCACTGCTCGACAGAGGCACAGCAAAATAATGGGTATAGTTCCCCATACTAAAGGGGTGGCGTAAGCCACAAAACAATGGGCTAGGCTTATAAATGCCCTCGGGCAGATAGCCTAGTATGAACCTATGAACCTATGAACCTATTAATCAAACAAGATGTTCAAAATTAAGCTATTTTGACAAAATGATTATCAGAAAAGCATATAAAGGGTTCAGAATTACTTCAGAATTACAAAATGAGCAAGTTTTGAGTTAAAACAAGCACAAGGAAGTATAATGGGCATGAAAAGAGATTAAATGAGCAAAATGGAAAAAAATAAAGGGCAAAAAGGGCATATTAAGCACAAATAAAGCAAGGTGACTGCATGTTTTTTGGCAAATTACTGTGTTTTGGCATAAACCACTATTTTGCATTGGTCGAAGTTATGAATAGCATAACTAGACTTATTTGAAGTATCTCAAAGTATGTAAAAGTGCTTAAGGTGAATGTTTATTACTGTGCATTTATTCCAAAGAATTTGTTGTGTTCATAGTGCAACTATTTCATAAAGTGAAGTCAAATTAAAGCCATTTTGAAATGTCTCTTGTTCTGGATGTGTCTATTCACAAAAAGCCACCATTACAGAGTGTTACTTGCAGTGCACAGTTATTTAGCTAAGTACAGCCATTTTGAGGAAATTTCAGTGTGCCATGCACAATTTATTTGCAAAGTGCAGTTATTTTGAAATGTTTCTTACTCTGAGCTTCTTCTGCCCAGTTTATTCACACAGTGCAGTTATTTGAAATGTTTCTTAAAATGATAAGTGACTTTTACAGTACAGTGATTTCAAGAGTATTACAGTACCAGGGGAATGTATTTCGCAAAGTTCAATTATTCATACAAGGCTTGTTGTGCTATTGGGCATAGTTGCAAGTACTGTCATACATTTCTGGCATATATGTATGCGTGCATGTTCGTATAGTTACAAGGGGACTTGGTTGCATTGTGTTTACTATAACTTGTTGGCATGCCAAACAAATATCGAAAACCATCACCACTTGTATTTGATCAGAACATTGCAAAGAATTGGAGAATATTTGAGCAAGAATATGATATATTCATACAAGCAGTTTATTCTGACAAAGATGCAAGCAGTAAGGTATTCATTTTGCTAAACCTAGCTGGGTCAGAGGCCATTGAAAGAGAGCATTCATTTGTATATACACCAGCAGTATACAAGAGTGAAGGGGGAAATCATCATATTGTTGTATAGGTAGACTATAGGGAAGACCCAGTGTTTGAAGAGCAAATTTAGAGAAATATGCAACCCTCAGACTAATATTACATTAGAGAGGCATTTGTTTTACACACAAAATCAAAAGCCTGGAGAAACTTTTGCAACTTATATTACTGATCTGAGAAACAAAGCTAAAATGTGTAAGTTTGGTGAATTAAAAAATGAGTTAATATAGGACAGGCTTGTGTGTGGTATTAATAGTGCTGCAGTGAGAAAGATTTTACTTTGTGACAGTGATTTAATGCTGAGCAAAGCTATTGAGATTTCTCAAATCCATGAAGTTACAGAAAGACACACAAATATGCTTGCGGATGATAAGAGCAGAGTTTCAGCAGGCTCCAGAGCAAATTTAGTCAGCATGCAACATGTGGCTATCAAAAGCAGGCTCAAGCATATGGCAGCTGCCAACCATGTGGGTTTTCTTAGGAGATAGTCGTCTAATAAGTTCCAAGACTAGCTCAGTAAAGAAAGCATGCTCAGCCCAGTACAAGGGTGAGTCAGCAAAACCCAAATCAAACTTTATTGTTAACTGTCACAATTGTGGTGCCAACCATGAGTCTAAAAGAGAAAAATGCTTAGCATTTGGTCAGCAATGCCACAAGTGTAAAAAATGGAACCATTTTCAAAAATGTTGCAAATCAAGTAAGCCTCACACTGTTATAAAGAAGAGTCATTTAAAAAAGCAAGTCGATCAAGTAGGACTGCAATCTACTTTCTATGTGGATGGTGTATCAGTAATTGGTGAAAAGACCGATGCAGTAGATTTATTGGCAAAGAATGAAGTATTTTGTACTGTCCAGATCAATGATAAATCCACCAAGCTCAAAGTAGACACTGGTTCAATGTGTAATGTTATGTCAGCAGACACATTTGCTAAAGTGAGATCTGGTGAATAACGAAATGTGGCCAGTTGTGCAAAACTTGTTGCTTATGGAGGTGAAGAAATTCAAACCAAAGGCTCAGTAGTGCTTTCATGTTATGTGACCAAGAGATGTTATAGCCTATTGTTCTATGTGGTTCAAAGACCTGTGCAGTCATTACTGGGTCTTAGGGACAGTTTGAGAATGAATCATCTTTCTTTTGCCAAAAAAGTTCATCAGATAAGCACATCTCCCAGTTACAGCTTCATTATTTTTTTCAGAGTATGCTGATGTTTTCGATGACAAGTTGGGCAAACTTCCAGCTGTGCATTTCATGAAGTTAGACCCCGAGGTCAGTCCAGTAGTCAGACCAGCAAGAAAAGTTCAAATAGCTATGCAAAATAAAGTTAAAGGTCAGTGGGATAAAATGGTGCAGCAAGGTGTAATTTGTCCAGTTACAGAACCTACTGAATGGATGTCATCCATGGTAGCCGCTCATGACAAAGGCTCAGATGAAAGCAGAACATCTATTGACCCAAGAGATTTGAACAAAGCATTAAAGAGACCACATAGTCTTATATGTACAGTCTATGAGGTTGCTGCTCTAATACCGAATGCCACTGTTTTTGCAGTTTTGAATGCAAAAAGTTCCTTTTATCAAGTGATGCTTGATCGCAGATCATCATTACTGATTACATTCTGTACCCCATTTGGAAGATATAGATTCCACAGGATGCCATTTGGAATAAATTCTGCAAGTGAAGTCTTTCAGCATGCAATGGAGCAAATTTTTTTGGGTTATCCTTGTGCCATAATAGTAGATGATTTATTGGTTGGAGGCAATGGTGACAGCATGACAGAAATCTTAAGATAGTTCTAGATAGAGCATCTGAAGTGAACTTAAAGCTCAATCCTCTAAAGTGTGAAATCAGACTACCAGAAGTTACATATGTAGGTCATTTGTTAACAAGTATTGGCTTGAGACCAGACCCATCCATGCAAGCAGCCATTCTTGAGATGCTAGCACCAGATCATTTCAGGATCTATAACATTTTTTGGTATGGTCAACTATTTAGGCAAGTTTATACCAGACTTCAGTGAGCTGACAGTGCCTTTGAGAGAGCTAACATGCAAAAATGTTACATGGTCTTGGTTAAAACAACCCCAGAAAGTATTTGAAGACCTGAAGCAGAAAATTGCTACCCACCTATGCTAAGATACTATGATGTCAACAAAGCAGTAACTATTTCCTGTGGTACTTCAGAATTTGGTTTTGGTGCAGTTATTCTTCAAGAAGGCAGACCAGTTACCGATGCATCTAGAACACTTACCCAAACTGAAATTCAATACGCTCAACTCGAGAAAGAACTTTTGGCAATAGTATTTGCATGCTCCAAGTTTCACGATTATATCTATGGTTGAGATATTCAGATTGAAACTGATCACCAACCTCTAGTTACTATTCTAAAGAAGCCTATGCATTCAGCTCCAGCGAGATTAAAAAGAATGATGCTCAAATTGCAAAAGTACATCTTCAAAATGGTCTATACAAAAGGCAAACTTCTTTATCTGGCTGATACCTTATCCAGATCACCCAGAAATATAACGGAAGAGCTTGATGCAGAAAATTTTGACTTTGATGTCATGGAAGTGCATAATTTTTCTACCACAACACTTGATGAGCTGAGAGATTATACAAAGACTGATCCAATTTTGCAAAAGCACAACCACTACATTAATGTTGGATGGCCGTCAAAGTAATCTAGTGTACCACCTAAAGTGCAAACTTATTTTCCTTACAGAGATGAGTTGTTGATGGAAGATGGCAAAATTGTTGTTCCTGCTTCCTTACAACAAAAATATATCCAGATTTTGCATCGTGGTCACCCAGGTTCTGAAGCTACTAAAAGAAGGGCGAGAGGACTAGTATTTTGGCCTTCTTTAGTAAAAGGCAACGACAGAGTAATTTCTTCATCTTCAGTATGCAATAGTACTAAACCACATTTGCAAAAAGAACCACTTCATCTAAGTCAAGTTCCTGAACTACTTTGGTCAATAGTAGCTACTGACATATTCGAGTGGAACAATCAGCATTACTTAATATTGGTAGACTCTTATTCGGACTGGTTTGAGATCGATTTACTACCTAACCTAATGTCCACTACTCTTATTACCAAGCTGAAACATCATTTCTCAGTCCATGGAAGTCCACAGAAGCTTAACTCTGACAATGGTACCCGATTTACCAGTCAGTTGTTTCAGAAATTTGCAAGAGAATGAGACTTTGTAAATGTTACTAGTAGTCCAGAATATCTGCAGTCAAATGGACTACCTGAACGTGCAGTACAGAGTGCAAAGCAATTACTAGAGAAATCAAAGTGTAAATCAAAGTGTAACAATACTGATGTCATTTTGAATTTTATTGAGGCCTAAAGTTAAAAACAACAAAGCAATCAAAGCCCATTTATTCAGAAAGCGTTCTTTCCAGAAGTCCATTTATGACAAATTGAGCAGATTACTTTGTCCATTGAAAGAAGGAGAGACAGTGAGGATGCAAATGGTGAAAGGTTTTGACCAGCTTTGTCAAGTAACAAGTATATTTGCAGAGCCGAGATCCTATTTTGTGAAATCAGAGAGTGTGGAGTACAGGAGAAATCGCAGACATCTTCTTCCTGTATCAGAACTGTTATTGCATCATTGTTCCTGTGATACATACTCTAGATCTCAGAGCAATCTAGATAATGTTACTGTTCCAGAACATGTCTTGACTCCTAATTTTGTTTCTGAAGATGTTCCTGATATCCCAAAGGTTGAATTATCAGCAGAGACAATTCCAGTTGCTAAACCTAACCCTAATCTCTGTGTTACATGATTTGTTCGCATATCCAGACGTAGTGTAAAATACGCAGCAACTTGGATGTGATTGTATATATGTATCTAGTTCTGTATAATTGTGTGACAAAAAATATCTGTATCAATTACATGTCATCTAATGTCATCAATATTGCATGTCTCATTTCTCAGAGAGGGAGGATGTAGAATAGTGAGCTGTGTTGTACTTTTAAGAAACATTTCTAAGGACTGAATGTGCATATAAATAG
This sequence comes from Protopterus annectens, assembly GCF_019279795.1. Lineage (NCBI taxonomy): Eukaryota > Metazoa > Chordata > Ceratodontiformes > Protopteridae > Protopterus > Protopterus annectens. Next base: position 777,667,206 of record NC_056751.1, on the reverse strand, counting down.
CAAGCATATGCTAGCTTCAGTGCCATTTTGAGAAGTGCATTCAGAGTATGAACATGTATATATATATTAGCTAACTTGTATATAGGTTAAAGTTACATAGCCTCATTTCTTATGTATTTGTATATAATAAAGCTGTTTGAACAAGAAACCACAAAGTTTGTCTACTTCACCCTGACTAGACGAGTGACATCTGTGATATTCAAAAAAAAAAGTTCTACGAACCCTCACGTTTTTGCATAAATGATACATAACAAAATATTATAATTCTTTTTCTTTTTATATTTTGCATCATATATAGTAGTGAAGTATAAGAGATTGTATTTATTAGCGCTAGTATTTGTGCACATGAATCAAAGATTCTTTATCAATCGTGAAATTATTAGATTAGTTAAGTGGTAAAGCTGGCCTTTATGATCCTTAGTAATATTAGATGACTTAAGAGATAAAATGAACTTATAGTTCTGTACACAGTTTCATTGGGTAAGACACAAGTAACATCCTCTTATTGGGTGTACTCTATAATGCAATAATATTGCACCTGGCATAGAGTAAATCACAAGGTAAACCTACTCAAAAAGTTGTTTTCTTACAGCAGTAACTACAACTGTATGTTCTGCATATTTTATCCAAGGCTGATGATTACTTCAAAGGGAAACCCTGAAAATGTAAATAATACCCCCCCTGTGGGGGGAAATGTCAGCATTGCCTACAAATGAAGCGGTTCTTATTTGTAGCAAACAGTGGGCTTATTTCAAGGCTGCCATCCCCTCTTTTATAATAGGCTAATGATCACCAGGGTGTGTACAAGACTAGCTCTGCAATCCAATCCAGTTTTGTCCTCAAGTTCCTTGGATGCCTATATGGTGGAATATGTTAGTAAAGAGGTAGCTAATGGTTATTTGGGGGGTATGTTAGTTGGGGTTTGATTTACATACAGTCAACCTCTGTCCATGAGAGATATGGAGGCCACACTAGGTGTGAATTTGCAATTTCACATCTAATGATTAAGGTTTATTTTGAATAGGGTCAGGGAGTAATTCTACTTCATGTAGATGGGAATATTCCATAATGTAGGGGTCCTTTGAGACACATATTGGTATCTCAAGCATGTTCTATTTATTTTGGAGGCAAAGTTCAGGTCCTTGGCTCCAGTGCTTCTTGTGCTGTTTGTTTTGCAGCTGTGCAAGAGATTCATCCAAGATGGATCTGAGGATGCCTTATATGCTAGGTATAGATCGCCTCTCAGTAACCTGTAGGAGACTGAGTACAGAGATACGGCTTTATAATGATGTGTGTAGAATGGGTCTATATCACTTCATTGAACCATCACTTCAAACAAACTGCATTTCATTGGAAATGCCATTCATGGAATTCCCCTCATGTGTGGGGCTGTGCCCCTCACATCCCTGCTAATTATGTATACCAACTCCAAAATCACACTACAGTGGGGAAAGGGCAAATTTCTTGATCCTCACTGTACTGTAATCTCAGTATAAAAGGTTCAATGAACAGCATGTTTGATGTAATTGCACTGAAAATGCCATTCAATGAACTAATTTTTCACTGAACTGATAGGGACCCGTGTAGAACAGGGTATTCATTCCCTGGACTCTCCTGGTGAGAAACCTTTGAGGGAAGTCCAACTGTTGCAAGTGCCTGGTAAGGTAGATGCCAGAGGGGTCATTGTACTCAATTTTAGGTCTAATGAGGGCTGAATAGAGCGGAGCTATAACTTCCTTAGATCTGTATGCCATACCCTTGCTTATGAGTTTGGCGACATAGAATGATTTTCTTGCATGTTTGTTGAAGGCCAGATTACTGTCTACATATGTTCCCAGATCCCCTTACTATTAGGTCAACTCTCAGGTGTGTTTAAATAGCTTGGGAGGAAGATTTCCCAAAGAGCACTATAATGCATTTCTTCATGTTTTGTTTTGACCTGTGGCTTTGGCAACAGTCATTTGTTTATGTTAGCTCCTCTTGTAGGATGTTGCTGTCATAGAGGTAAGCTATGATAGCTTACGGCATTGTTATTCATTACTTGTTTTAATGGCAGACTGTTTATACAGCTGGAAAAGTGAATAGCTCCCTCTGCATGTGTGCCTTTTATCCTGTGTACCAGTGCGGTGCCAGACACGGGGGTAGCCAGGCATACTCTTAGTACTTTACAAAGTACATTTTTTTATTTGCATCACTTCGAAAGATGGTAGCTTTTTCCAGGCTATATTATGTCTACAACTGTTTAAAGTGATAACTCTAACAAGTACATAATTTGCGTACAGAGAGGATTGCTAATCAAAAACAATATCTTTAATAGTTTTAGCAGGAAACACTGAAAATGATATTTAAATTTATTCATGGGGGGAACGATTTTGAAAGATGCATCCATTTTTTAAATGCCATGTGGGCTGGGGGCCAAAAAAACAGTTTGTGAGTACAAAATGGAATTTTCTAGCTACATCCATGGTGTCACGTTACCCTTTCTATCAAAGACAATATGGCTATGGCAACATTTTCCTAACATGCTTTGGAGATGGGAACCTAGAGGAGTGAATGCACTGCTGTGGTCTACAGGTGAGATTATTTGTAGATTTATTTGTAAATTCTCCTTGAGGCTTGCTGTTGTGATTTTGCTATTGGTCTAGAAATGGAAACAAGCTTGAATTATTTTAGTTATTTAGTGTTTGAGCCTCTTTTCTTGGCAGTAATGCTTATCTCACCCAAGGGAAGTAAAACATTACGCAGCCAATCAGAGCAATGTATTTACATTATTTTTAAAATATCATTATGCAATACAGACTAATACAAAACTTTACTGAGTGTTAATGCTAATATACAATGTTTCATTTATAATAATAATAATAATTATTATTATTCTACAGGTAATTGTGTTTTCTTTTTCCATTCTGGCTAATCTTAACACGATAAGGTTATTGTGAAATATCATCGCCTGATCTGTGGCACACTATCCATTTGTTCCCTGTCATTCACATAGCCACTTTATCTTTACTTACTCATGATACTGTATTATATTTTTCTAAAATATCTAGCTCTTTGTTAACATTTTTTTAATTCTTAGATTAAAAAATATGGGATCCCTTCTTTTTATATTTAGTCATTAATTAATTCATATATGCATGTATGAAGTCGTTTTCAACTGCCTTAATCATTCTCACTGCTACTCTCAATACTGCAGGTTAATAAGTGACTAGAATATACTTGTACAAAGACAAAGATACAGGGACAGACAGACAGACACACACAGATGCAAACACATATGCACATACACATGGCTACTGAGTTTAGGAATGGGAGAAAAGCAAATACCCCTCTGAAAATCTCCAGGGAAACTGAGGTTTATCAAGCAGGAACCAAACAAGAGAACAAACAATTGTCTTGATAGAAACCAAACAATGTATGATTAAAAGACTGCATCTCAGCATTAAACTAGTCATTGGCCTATTTAATGGGTATAATTAATTGTATTTTCCTAATCTATATCCCTTAAGGTTCTGTTTATTTATATTTTATTTATTTTATTTAAGTTTTTACAGTATATGTTATTGTAATATAACACATTGAGATGTCCAACAATGTTTTCCTTAAAATGGCAGCACAGCGGTTAACACCACTAAAGTATTAGCACTGCAATCAAATAATATCTGACTAATTTAACAGACTACTGTGAAAATTAAATTATTCTCTATTTTAACCAATATCCCCCATGAATGGGTTAAAGTTGTCACTAGAAAAACATTAACACAGACCCATTATGTAAAAAACTATGCTACATTCTGGGTGAATTCCAGAGTCAAAAACAAATAATAAAGGAAAGAAATAATTAACTTAATGTCTTTAAATTAATCCAAAATCTATCTATCTATCTATCTATCTATCTATCTATCTATCTATCTATCTATCTATCTATGTGTTCTAGGGAAAACATATGACTTTTTAGTTTTAAGGAACTTTTAATTTATGCCTGTTAACTTTATAAGATGAATAAACCTGATTTGTATTTCGGAGTGCACATACAAACTCAATATATTAGCTTCAGATAAATATGTCAAAGGCAGTTTGTGATTACCCTACTTTAAGCAGATTTCCAAAATACGTAACTAGATGGCTAACTCTGTTAAATATTCCTTCTTGGCATAATATGAATTTAAAATTGTTGTATCAATATTAGTGCACATCAGAAAGACCATTTAGCAAAGGATTTAGCTCTGGTATCTGTAACGTACGTAACTGTGGAAAAGTACTATAGCTTCATACATAAAAATGTGAAATAGTAAAAATACAAGAATCTGGAAAGAACTGTAGGGATGATTCTACAAGTGCTGAGAGTAATATAATGCCATACAGTGTTAGTTATTGGGAGTAACACCAAAATCTTCCTTAGTTAAACCATGAATGGTAACATTGATACTATTTATTTATGTATGCGGGTGCACACACACACACATACACACACACATACACACACACACACACACACACACACACACACACACACACACACATACACACACACACACACACTCACACGACATGTATGTGTGTGTGTGTGTGTGTGTGTGTGTGCGTGTGCATGTGTGTGCGTGCGCACGCGCGCGTGTGTGTGTGTATGCATGTGCGTGTGTGTCTGTGTGTGTGTGTGTGTGTGTGTGTGTGTGTGTGTGTGTGTGTGTGTGTGTGTGTGCGTGTATGTATGTATGTGTGTGCTTGTGTCAAGTCTTACTAGCAAGAAAATGTTCTAAATGGAGCGATTTATCAAGTCAGTTATACAAACCTTTCCATACATAACATGGACATTATTTCTAGAAAATAGCAGATTTAAATTGCATTATAAGTGTTGTTCTTTTTTCATTACTTGCAAACATGATTTTTAGGGTCTATATTATCTAATTGACTGCTTAGCTTGTCGTATGCCTAAATGCTGACAGCCAAGGGTCGAAAACTTACAATCTCGAATGGCCAGGTAAGCGAATTTTTTCATCGGGAAAGAATTTGCTTGGCCATGCTACACTAACATAAATGTCCAAGCTGTAAAAAAGTGGGGGGCTTCACCCCCACACCTCCGATGTAGGGGCTGTGCCCCCCACAACCCCTAACTAAATATTCCAACTTTGAGATCACTCTACATTGGGGAAAGAGCAAATTTCCGATAATGGCCAAGCAAATTCTTTCCCGATGAAAGAATTCACTTACCTGGCCATTCGAGATTGTAAGCTTATGACCCTTAGCTATCGATGTTTGGGTATTCAACAAGCTAAGCAGTCAATTAGATAATATAGACCCGATTTTTACATAATCAAATGTAGTGACGTAATTGATTTATCAGTTTTTGTTTGCAAACTTTTGAATGTTTACATATATGATTTTTTTTTTATCTTTATTAGTTATTTAAATGTATATTCGGGTTAAAATGGTCATATTTGATTTAGAAGTTTATTTCCACTAATTATGTCCTTATAGGTTGACTGTTGTTTGCTATTTGTTTTTTCCTGATGTATGTAATTCACTTTCTAAATTGTTTTTATATTGTATAGACATAGAATTCTGCTGAAGGAGATATTTAAGAAATATCTTGAATACATTACAGTATGACGATATAGAAATAAATCATGTCATATAAGATTTATGGGGCTGTCTATTTATGTGACCAGAGCGATTGCTTTCTTGATTTTCCACGCTAACCACCATAAATAGCTAACGGTGGTTCTGTGTCAATTTGTCATTTATAAATGCCACACAGAAATGTCTTTGGCTGAAATCCTACAATAGCTCAGACCTGCTACAACATAGCTATCTTTCTCCCCCCTCCCCAAAGTAGGGGAGAGTACTGTGAAGGCACATGCTACTAGCCATATTATAACATGGCCTGTCACTAATTGTACTAAAGTCTACATCCAATGTTAGACTGCTTCAGATAGCTGTAAAGAAGATCTGCAAAGTTATTTTTCTGGTTGACAGGAAACCCTCTACACTCAACTCTTACAATATGCAAACTGGTTACCTCTGAGCTGGAGAACCAATCTTGTGCTCACAAAACTCACTTACTATGCAGTAACATTGGAATGCTGCCCCACACTGGCTAGACTTTTTGGACTGCTTGCTGTACTGATGGAATTAATAGTAAAAGGTCTATCACTCTTTAAGGCTATCATTTTGTGCAGTCATTGGAGAAAAGGCATTTTTCGAGGTAGGGTCTTCCTACTGGAACAAGATACTGGCTGTGATTTGTAACCAGCTTACTCTAGCAGCTTAACTCACAACTAGTAGCTTGTTCCTTTTAGCCAGCTTACTCTAGCAGCTTGAATCACAGCTAGTAGCTTGTTCTTTTTAGCCAGCTTACTCTAGTAGCTTGGGGGTCACAGTGGCACAGTGGATAGCTTTGTTGTCTCACAGCAAGAGGTTCTCTGGTTTGATTCTTAGAGTGAGTATCTTCTGTGTACAGACTGCATGTCCTCCCTGTTTTCCTGTGGGCCTCCTCTGGGTGCTCTGGTTTCCCCCACATTCCAAAGACATGAAGTAGGTGGACTGGACACAGTAAATTGGCCATAGATGTGAGTGTGCAAGCAGGTGCATGGTATGGAAGAACAACCATGGCAGGGCTAGCCACCCAACAGTTTGAACTTTGGCTATAGATGATGGTCATTGTTGAAGTGACACCCAATCCCCATGTGCAAATATGGGAAAAGGGGCTGTAGATGGATGGATGGATGGGTGGATGGATGGATGGATGGATGGATGGATGGATGGATTACTTTAGCAACTTATAATCTAAAAGAGCACCTAACTTCTATATATTAATGTAATTGCTTTAGAGATGCTAACGTATATGAATACAAGTTATACTTTATAATAGTTTGCATGAATTAAAGTCCTTATACACTTAGACCTCATAAATGGTACAAGTAAGTTTTAGACAGCTACTGATTGTTAGGAGTTAAATGTTCTCTGCCAAATGTATTTAATGCAGCTACTTTTACTGTATGAAAGATACTCTGTTAAGTCTTTCTTTTTAATAAGTCATATGTCAGCTCATTATGTAGTAACTGATATTTGAATATTGCTGTGGCCTCTGTCTACTTTATTTCATGTAACTCCTCATATTCATTGTAATGAATCCCTGAACACACTGCAAATACATTTATGGCTGTTAAAATTCAGGCATCTTACTGTAGTCAAAGTAAATTACTCAGTTTGCAGCTGAAAAAGTCTTTGTTTAGGCCTGCCTAGTCAATAAATAAATAAACAAAATATTTAATTAATTAATTTTAATTAATTAATTAATTAATTAATTAATTAATTAAGGGTAGTGACACCATTAAAAATCTCTGAAGTAATTCATTGATCAATCCCAACTGATATGGACCCAGTTTGCAGTTGAGAAAAGATTTTGGACAAGTCCACCTATTTAATAAAAAATAAACAAATAAACAGATTAATTAATTAATTAATTAATTAATTAAGTAAATAATTAATTATTTAAAGAGGGGGGCTGTGACCATTTTAAAAATCCCTGAGACACCTCAGTGATCAATCCCAAATAAGTGAACCCCACTTTCTTTTTCAATAATCATAGTTCTTGACAAATGATTTTTCCTGATTTTCCTTACTAATGGACTAAAGTCACAAGCTATAACAGTATTTCAGAGCTACCTATTTGCAATCGTATTGGCTACTCCTTAAGTGGTTATTTGACAGACAAAAAGGACAATGATATGTAAACATCTGCATTATAACCAGCAGCATATGAGACAGATCACAGGATAATGATATGTAAAGATCTGAGTTATAACTAGCAGCGTATTAGACAGATCACAGGGTAATGATATGTAAAGATCTGAGTTATAACCAGCAGCATATGAGACAGATCACAGGGTAATGATATGTAAAGATCTGCATTATAACCAGCAACATATCAGACAGATCACAGGGTAATGATATGTAAAGATCTATATTATAACCAGCAGCATATGAGACAGATCACAGGGTAATGATATGTAAAGATCTGCATTATAACCAGCAACATATCAGACAGATCATAGGGTTAAATCCATGTAACTATGCAGTGAGCACAAAAATTTATAGCAGGTTTGGCCTGCCTTGGGGAGACAGGTTGGATATAGGTGATAAGATGGCATTAGTGATAGAATAGGTTTGTAGGTTCATAGGTAACTAAGCTAGCTGCCCTTGTGGACTATTTTAAGCCTAGCCAATTTCTCTTTTTGTGCTCAAAATAACCTATTCCATTTGGTTAAATATTGGCCTTACTCATCCCATGGTGAATAATTATATACTAATGGGACAAAGTGTTTAGGAGCTACCTCTGTCCATTAGTAGTAAGAGAGATGATCCTGGGGTTAATTTTCTGTTTCCTATCCATAGATCCAAGTTGCACTTGAGTACAGACAGGGATAAACCTTGCTATAAGTGGATGGAGAGTCTGTTCCAGAACAGTGGTAACCTCAGTTAGAAACACCTGTCCCTCTAAACCCTTCTGTTGATGTTGCAAAAAAAGTTTAAATTCCTATTTTAGGACAGAGGGTGTATTGTAAATTTAAGAAGCATTTCAAAGTGAGAGACATGCAAATAAACAGAGAGCATGTGCAGGCAGCAGTGCCATTTTGAGAGAACAGCCAAAGTGTTAACATGTATGAGTGCAATAGTTTATCAGTTTATAGGTTTATTTAAGTTTACTAAGCCACAATCCTGATGTGTTTGTATATAATAAAGCTGCTTGAACTACCCACAACTGTACGTCTGTTACTAAGCCTCAGTCCTGATGTGTTTGTATATAATAAAGCTGTTTGAACTGAACCCACAACTGTATGTCTGTTTTATCCTGACCAGACGAGCGATGGTGCCAAAATGGGATCAAGAGTGAAACTTATGCAAGCCATGAGGTGCAGAGTTAACGGCCGAAGTATATTGAGCAGGTTGAGTAATACAGTGCTCAAACGATCAAGAAAGGCCAGAAACAAATTTCAGGTAATAAAAAAAAAACTTGCATAAATGATTTATTTCATAAAGAAAATTATAAGAAGCATTCGCAAAGCACAAAATGCATTATTAATCAAACGCAAAGTGCAAGGCATATTATTAATCAAACAAAAAACACAAAATGCATTATTAATTAAGAGAAATATTCAAAACCATGATATTTGATAAAGTTATATAAAATATTTATGAGTGTGTTCAGAATTACTACTGATTTGTATAATGGGTATGTTAGAAGTAAAACGAGCACAAGAAAAGTATAACAAGCATGATAAAAGTCAAACAAGCATAACGAGTACAATAAAAGGGCAAAATGAGCATCAAACAAGCATAACGAGTAAAATAAAAGGGCAAAATGAGCATCAAACGAGCATAATGAGTAAAATAAAAGGGCAAGACGAGCATCAAACGAGCATAACGAATAAAATAAAAGGGCAAAATGAGCATCAAATGAGCATAATGAGTAAAATAAAAGGGCAAAATGAGCATCAAACGAGCATAATGAGTAAAATAAAAGGGCAAGACGAGCATCAAACGAGCATAACGAGTACAATAAAAGGGCAGCATAACGAGTAAAATAAAAGGGCAAGACGAGCATCAAATGAGCATAACGAATAAAATAAAAGGGCAAAACAAGCATCAAACGAGCATAACAAATAAAATAAAAGGGCAAAATGAGCATCAAATGAGCATAACGAGTATAGTAAAAGGGCATGGAAAACCAAAGCGGCTGCAGTGTTCAGTAAACGACTATGTTTTTTGCTATGTGCTACTATTTTGCGTTGACTAAAGCTATTCAGAGCATAACTAGAGTTGTTCAAAGTAAAACTGGTAGATAAAAGAGATGGGGATATGTCAAATGAATATACAATTCCTCCACCTGTTTCTGTGGAAATTCTGATGAAGTCTCACGATAGGAGACGAAAGCGCACTCAATCTGTTTGAATTTCATTTGAATCTGTTTGAATTTCGTTTGGATTTGAGACTGTGTGTGTTAAATAAAGACCTTGGATTTACAACATCGGTCAATTTGTTCTTTTATATAGACATTGGTGGAGGACAGCCTTTATAGTTACCAACAGTAGGATTTATTGTTTTGTTGCAAATTTGCCAATACTGGATGTCTGTACCTAGTTTTTGTGTTTGGCTGTTCAAAGTATCTCAGAGTGTGCAGTGTTTCAGTGTGTGCTTTATTACAGTACAATTATTTTGAAGAGTTTATTGTGTGCAAAGTACAGTTATTTTGCAAACTGCAGCCAAAATACAGTCATTTTGAAAAGTTTATTGTGCTGTATACATTTTATTCACAGAGTGCAGTCATTTCAAAACGTTTCTTACACTGTATATTATTATTTCACAAAGTACAGCCATTTTGTGAAGGTTCTTGTGTCGTGTACATTTTATTTGCAAAGTGCAGTCATTTTGAAGTGTTTCTTACACTGATAAGGGATGGTTTTGCAAAGGACAGTGATTTCAAAGTGTTCTTGTGCTACAGAAACTTATTTTACAACGTGCAGTTATTTCAAATAATCTATTGTGTTTTTGAGCATAGTTACAAGTTCTGGCATACATTTCTGATGTATATGTATGTGTTCATACATAATTCCAAGGGTGTTTATTACTGTGTGTTGGCATGGCAGAGGCATTTCACTAACCCAGTCCACTTGTGTTTGATCATAATATTGCAGAGAATTGGAGAGCATTTGAGCAGGAATATCATATTTTCATACACGCAGCTTTTTCTGACAAAGATGTACATATGAGGGCAATTATTCTACTTAATCTGGTGGGGTTAGAAGACATTGAAGCAGAGTGTTTATTTGTGTAAGCACCAGCAGTATATGCAGGAGAAGGGGAAAACTGCCATATTGTTATACAAGCTGAATCACGGGAGGACCCTGACTGCTTGAAATGTAAATTTAGAGAAATGTGTAACCCCCCAGACAAATGTTACATTGGAGAGGCACTTATTTTATACAAGAGACCAAAAGCCAGGAGAAACTTTTGCAGCTTATATTACTGAGTTGAGAAACAAAGCTAAAACATGCAGATTTGGTGATTTGAAAGATGAGTTGATAAAAGGCAGGCGTGTGTGTGGTGTTAATAATGCTGCTGTGAGAAATATTTTGCTTTGAAACAGAGATTTAACATTGAGCAAAGACATAGAGATTTATCAAATACATGAGCTTAAAGAAAGAGTGGTCACCCACTCATTGGTCAGGTCTGACCATAAGAAAATCACCCTTGACATTTGCATCCCACCCCCACCCCCCAGTAAGGAAACCTCTGTAAAAAACTTCTCCAAAGCCAACTTCATGCTACTTAAGTCAGAAGTGACAAATCTCATGGCACCTATGCAGACGGGAGCTGAAAGTTCAACTGCTGAATCCTATATTAGGCACTGTACGAGCACATCCACTCGTGCAAGAATCGTGCCATCCCAAATAGAACCAAGACACTCTCCTCCAAAATAAGGAAGACAATCTGGTGGTCCCCTGCCATAAACAAACTATACAACAGAAGGAAGAAACTGTTGCAGAAAAGAGGAAATTCCCAGGATGCAAAAACTCCCTTACCAGCCTCAATAAAAAGCTGAGATTTTCATAAAATGCCAAAATCGGGCACAGCTAATGCAGGCGAAGCTGAATAGTTCAACTGCCCCCCCCGGGGACATCTCAAATTCCCAAATGATT
>NC_056751.1:777603760-777655004 GCF_019279795.1 Protopterus annectens | reverse complement strand
TATAATACTTCTTGTCACGTATAGTGAAACTATCTCCTTCTTGAATTTTAAAGCACCATTTACATGCTCCACATCTATAGTTTCCACACTCCACTTTTTTAGACATTCCTCTATTATTAGATTTTAATAGATCTTTAAAACATTTCCCTTTCCTATAAACAATTTTTGGGGATTGACCTATATGATTTTTATATTGGTTATCCCCAAATATGATTTCTCAATTATAAAAAACATTTTCTAAAATTAATTTGTTTATTAACCACACAGGATATTCCTTATTAATAAACATTCTCCTTAAATGTTCGCATTCATTTAAAAAAATCTGAAAATTTTGTAATAATTCGCGCGGCTCTCACTAATTGACCTTTAATTACAGATCTTTTTTGATGCTCAGGATGTGCACTAGTACACAGCTTGAGATGTTGTCTAGTTCAATAGTGGTGGTAAATGAAAAGCCTGCTCAATGGCGATACCAATTCCTGTTCTAGCCCATGTAAAACAAAGCCCGGGGTGTTGCCTGTTCCCTATACAGGCTGTGAATGAAAAGTCTGCTCAGTGGTGATGGTAGTTCCTGTTCTCACCCATGTAGAAGACAGCCTGGGGTGTTGTCTGGTCCTATAGAGACTAAGATTGAAAAGCCTGCTCAGTGGTGGTTAATTGCTGTTTTAACCCATGTAGAACAGAGCCCGAGATGTGGTCTGGTGACAGAGGCTGTGATTGGCAAACCTGCTCAATGGTGATGTTAATTCCTGTTTTAACCCAGGTAGAACACTGCCTGGGATGTTGTCTGGTCCTACAGAGACTGTGAATGAAAAGCTTGCTCAATGGTGATGCTAATTCATGTTTTAACTCCTGTAGGACACAGCCTGGGATGCAGTCCGTCACATACCGGCTGTGATTAAAAACCCTGCTCAGTGATGATGGCAAGTCATATTCTAACCCATGTAGAACACAGCCTGAGATGTCTGATCCTATAGAGGCTGTGAATTAAATACCTGCTCAGTGGTGATGCTATTTCCTGTTTTAACACATGTAGAACACAGTGTAGGATAATATCTAGTCCCATACAGACTGATTGTAAAGCCTGCTCAAAGGCGATGGTAATTCCAGTTTTAACCCATGTAGAACACAGCCTGGGATGTTGCCTGTCCCACACAGGCTATGATTGAAAAGCCTGCTTAATGGTGATGCTAATTCATGTTTAAACTCATATAGAACACAGCTTGGGATGTTGTCAGGTCCCATAGCATCTGTGATTGAAAACCCTGCTCAGTGGTGATGCTAATTCATGTTTCAACCGATGTAGAACACAGCCCAGGAAATTGTCTGGTCGCATACAGGCTGTGATTGAAAAGCCTGCTCAATGGTGGTGGTAATTCCTATTCAACCCATGTAGAACTCAGCCTGGGATGTTGCCTGGTGACATACAGGCTGTGAATGAAAAGCCTGCTTCAGTGGTGATGCTAATTCCTGTTCTTACCCATGTAGAACACAGCCCGGGATATTGTGTGGTCCTATAGAGGCTGTGATTGAAAAGCCTGCTCAATGGTGAACTTAATTCCGGTTGTAACCCATGTAGGACACAGCTTGGGATGTTGCCTGGTGACAGAGAGGTTGTGTATGAAAAGCCTGCTCAATGGTGAAGGTAATTCCAGTTTTAACCCAAGTAGGACACAGCCTAGGATGTTGTCTGTCCCATAGAGGTTGTGGATGAAAAGCCTGCTCAATGGTGATGCCAATTCCTGTTTTAACCCATGTAGAACACAGCCTGGAATATTGTCTGGTGACAGAGAGGCTGTGATTGAAAAGCCTGCTCAGTGATGATGCTAGTTCATGTTTTAATCCATGTAGAACAGCCCAGGGTGTCTGGTCCCATAGAGGCTGTTAATGAAAAGCCTGCTCAACGGTGATGCTAATTCATGTTTTAACCCATGTAGACCACACCCTGGGATGTTGTCTGTCCCATACAAGCTGTGATTGAAAAGCCTGCTCAATGGTGATGTTAATTCTTCTTTTAACCCATGTAAAAAAACAGCCCGGGATGTTGTCTGTTCCATAGAGGCTATGATTGAAAAGCCTGCTCACTGGTGATGCTAATTCATGTTCTAACCCATGTAGAACAGAGCCCGGTATGTTGTCTTGTCCCATACAGGCTGTGATTAAAAAGCCTGCTCAACGGTGATGCTGATTCATGTTTTAACCCATGTAGGACACAGCCTGGGATGTTGTCTGTCCCATACCAGCCGTGACTGAAAAGCCTGCTCAATGACGATGGTAAATCCTGATCTAACCCACAGGCTGGGTTGTTGTCTGGAGACAGAGGCTGTGAATGAAAAGCCTGCTCAATGGATGATGGTAATTCCTGATCTAACCCATGTAGGACACAGCCTAGCATGCTGTCTGTCCCATAGTGGCTGAGATTGAAAAGCCTGCTTAATGGTGATGCTAATTCCTGTTTTAACCCATGTAGAACACAGCCTGGGATGTCTGGTGACAGAGGCTGTGAGTGAAAGCCTGCTCAGTGGTGATGCTAATTCATGTTTTAACCCAACACCGTCGGGGGTGTCCGGTCCCATCGAGGCTGTTAAGAAGCCTGCTCAACGGTGATGCTAATTCATGTTTTAACCCGTGTAGAACACAGCCTGGGATGTTGTCTGTTGACAGAGGCTGTGAATGAAAAGCCTGCTCACTGGTGAAGTTTATTCCTGTTTAGCCCATGTAGAACACAGCCTGGGATGTTTGTCTGGTGACAAAAGCTATGATTGAAAAGCCTTCTCAATAGTGATGCTAATTCCTGTTTTTACACATATAGGACACAGCACAGGATGTTGTCTGTTCCCACAGAGGCTGAGATTGAAAAGCCTGCTCAATAGTGATGCTAATTCCTGTTTTAACCCATGCAGAACACAGCCCAGGATGTTCTCTGGTACCATACAGGCTGTGATTGACAAGCCTGCTCAATGGTAATCTTAATTCCTATTTTAACCCATATAGAACACACCCTGGGATGTTCTCTCGTCCTACAGAGGCTGTGAATGAAAAGCCTGCTCAATGGTGATGCTAATTCATGTTTTAGGTCATGTAGGACACAGCCTAGGATGTTGTCTGCTCTCAGAGGCAGTGATTGCAAAGTCTGCTTAATGGTGATGCTAATTCCTGTTTTAACCCATGCAGAACACAGCCTGGGATGTTGTCTGTTCCATACCGGCTGTGATTGAAAAGCCTGCTCAACAATGATGGTAATTCATACTCTAACCCATGTAGAACACAGCCTGAGATGTTGTCTGGTCTTCTAGAGGCTGTAAATGAAATGCCTGGTCAGTGGTGAAGCTAATTCCTATTTTAACACGTGTAGAACACAGCCTGGGACGTTCCCTGGTGACATACAGGCTGTGATTGAAAAGCCTGCTCAATGGTGACGCTAATTCTAATTTTAACCTATGTAGGACACAGCGCAGCATATTGTATGGTCCTTTACAGGATGTGAATGAAAAGCCTGCTTCAGTGGTGACGCTAATTCCTGTTCTAACCCATGTAGAACACAGCCCGGGATATTGTGTGGTCCTATAGAGGCTGTGATTGAAAAGCCTGCTCAATGGTGATTCTAATTCCTGCTTTAACCCATGTAGAACACAGCATGGGATGTTGTCTGTCCCATACAGACTGATTGAAAAGCCTGCTCAATGGTGAACTTAATTCCGGTTTTAACACATGTAGGACACAGCTTGGGATGTTGCCTGGTGACAGAGATTGGGAATGAAAAGCTTGCTGAATGTGAAGGTAATTCCAGTTTTAACCTATGCAGAACACAGCGTGGGATGTTGTGGGTCCCATAGAGGCCATGAATGAAAAGCCTACTCAGTGGTGATGCTATCTCCCTGTTTTAACCCGTATAGAACACAGCCCGGGATGTTGCCTGGTCCTATAGACCCTGTGAACGAAAAGCCTGCTCAATGGTGATACTAATTCATGTTTTAGCATATGTAGGACACAGACTGGGATGTTGTCTGCTCCCATACAGGCTGTGACTGAAAGACCTGCTCAATGGTGATGCTAACTCCGGTTTTAGCCCATACAGATAAAGCACAGGCTACTGTCTAGTCCTATACAGGCTGTGATTGTAAAGCCTGCTAAAAGGTGATGGTAATTCCTGTTTTAACCCATGTAGAACACAGCCTGGGATGTTGTCTGTCCTATACAGGCTGTGATTGAAAAGCCTGGTTAATGGTGATGCTAATTCATGTTTTAACCCATGCAGAACACAGCTTGCGATGTTGTCTGTCCCATAGAGGCTGTGAATGAAAAGCCTGCTCAATGGTGATGTAAATTCATGTTTTAACCCATGCAGAACACAGTGCAGGCTATTGTCTGGTTCCATATAGGCTAGGTTTGAAAAGCCTGCTCAAAGGCGATGTTAATTCCTGTTTTAACCCATGTAGAACATAGCCCGGGATGTTGTCTGTCCCATAGAGGGTATGACTGAAAAGCCTTCTCAAAGGTTATGTAATTACTGTTCTAACCAATGTAGAACACAGCTTGGGATGTTGTCTGGTCCTATAGAGGCTGTGAATGAAAAGCCTGCTCAATGGTGATGCTAATTCATGTTTTAACCCGTGTAGAACACAATCCAGGATGTTGTCTGATCCTATAAAGACTGATTGAAAAGCCTGTTCAATGGTGAACTAAATTCCTGTTTTAATCCATGTAGGACAGAGCCTGGGATGTTGCCTGGTGACAGAGGCTGGGAATGAAAAGCCTACTCATTGGTGAAGGTAATTCCAGTTTTAACCCATGTAGAACACAGCCTGGGATATTGTCTGGTGACAGAGGCTGTGATTGAAAAGCCTGCTCAATGGAGATGTTAATTCTTGTTTTAACTCGTGCAGAAAACAGCCCGGGATGTTGTTTGTTCCATAGAGGCTATGATTGAAAAGCCTGCTCACTGGTGATAATTCCTGTATTAACCTGTAGAACACAGCCCAGGATGTTGTCTGGTCCTATAGAGACTGATTGAAAAGCCGCTCAATGGTGAACCTAATTACTGTTTAACCCATGTGGGACATAGCCTGGGATGTTGCCTGCTGACAGAGAGGCTGTGATTGAAAAGAATGCTCAACAGTGATGGCAATTCCTGTTTTAACCCATGTAGAACACAGTCTAGATGTTGTCTGTCCCATACAGGCGGTGAATGAAATGCCTGCTCAATGGTGATGCTAACTCCCGCTTTAACCCATGTAGAACACAGCCTGGGATGTTGCTGATGATATAGAGGCTGTGATTGAAAGTCTACTCAATGGTGATAATTCATGTTTTAACCCATGCAGAACACACCCAGGGGTGTCCAGTCCCATGAGGCTATGATTGAAAAGCCTGCTCAATGGTGATGGTAATACCTGTTTTAACCCATGTAGAACACAGCCTGGGATGTTGTCTGGTGACAGAGGCTGTGAATGAAAAGCCTACTCACTGCTGATGTTGACTCCTGTTTTAACCCATGTAGAACACAGCCTGGGATGTTGTCTGTCCCATACAAGCTGTGATTGAAAATTCTGCTTAATGGTGATGCTAATTCAAGTTTAAACTCATGCAGAACACAGCTTGGGATGTTGTCAGGTCCCATAGAGTCTGTGATTGAAAAGCCTACTTAATGGTGACGCTAATTCATGTTTTTATCCATGTAGAATACAGCCTGGGATGCTGTCTGTCCCATAGAGGCTGTGAATGAAAAGCTTGCTCAATGGTGATGCTAATTCCTTTTTTAAGCAGAGTAGAACACAGCTTGGGATGTTGTCTGGTGACAGGCTGTGATTGAAAAGCCTGCTCAGTGGTGATGCTAACTCCGGTTTTAGCCCATACAGATAAAGCACAGGCTACTGTCTAGTCCTATACAGGCTGTGATTGTAAAGCCTGCTAAAAGGTGATGGTAATTCCTGTTTTAACCCATGTAGAACACAGCCTGGGATGTTGTCTGTCCTATACAGGCTGTGATTGAAAAGCCTGGTTAATGGTGATGCTAATTCATGTTTTAACCCATGCAGAACACAGCTTGCGATGTTGTCTGTCCCATAGAGGCTGTGAATGAAAAGCCTGCTCAATGGTGATGTAAATTCATGTTTTAACCCATGCAGAACACAGTGCAGGCTATTGTCTGGTTCCATATAGGCTAGGTTTGAAAAGCCTGCTCAAAGGCGATGTTAATTCCTGTTTTAACCCATGTAGAACATAGCCCGGGATGTTGTCTGTCCCATAGAGGGTATGACTGAAAAGCCTTCTCAAAGGTTATGTAATTACTGTTCTAACCAATGTAGAACACAGCTTGGGATGTTGTCTGGTCCTATAGAGGCTGTGAATGAAAAGCCTGCTCAATGGTGATGCTAATTCATGTTTTAACCCGTGTAGAACACAATCCAGGATGTTGTCTGATCCTATAAAGACTGATTGAAAAGCCTGTTCAATGGTGAACTAAATTCCTGTTTTAATCCATGTAGGACAGAGCCTGGGATGTTGCCTGGTGACAGAGGCTGGGAATGAAAAGCCTACTCATTGGTGAAGGTAATTCCAGTTTTAACCCATGTAGAACACAGCCTGGGATATTGTCTGGTGACAGAGGCTGTGATTGAAAAGCCTGCTCAATGGAGATGTTAATTCTTGTTTTAACTCGTGCAGAAAACAGCCCGGGATGTTGTTTGTTCCATAGAGGCTATGATTGAAAAGCCTGCTCACTGGTGATAATTCCTGTATTAACCCGTGTAGAACACAGCCCAGGATGTTGTCTGGTCCTATAGAGACTGATTGAAAAGCCGGCTCAATGGTGAACCTAATTACTGTTTAACCCATGTGGGACATAGCCTGGGATGTTGCCTGCTGACAGAGAGGCTGTGATTGAAAAGAATGCTCAACAGTGATGGCAATTCCTGTTTTAACCCATGTAGAACACAGTCTAGGATGTTGTCTGTCCCATACAGGCGGTGAATGAAATGCCTGCTCAATGGTGATGCTAACTCCCGTTTTAACCCATGTAGAACACAGCCTGGGATGTTGCTGATGATATAGAGGCTGTGATTGAAAGTCTACTCAATGGTGATAATTCATGTTTTAACCCATGCAGAACACACCCAGGGGTGTCCAGTCCCATGAGGCTATGATTGAAAAGCCTGCTCAATGGTGATGGTAATACCTGTTTTAACCCATGTAGAACACAGCCTGGGATGTTGTCTGGTGACAGAGGCTGTGAATGAAAAGCCTACTCACTGCTGATGTTGACTCCTGTTTTAACCCATGTAGAACACAGCCTGGGATGTTGTCTGTCCCATACAAGCTGTGATTGAAAATTCTGCTTAATGGTGATGCTAATTCAAGTTTAAACTCATGCAGAACACAGCTTGGGATGTTGTCAGGTCCCATAGAGTCTGTGATTGAAAAGCCTACTTAATGGTGACGCTAATTCATGTTTTTATCCATGTAGAATACAGCCTGGGATGCTGTCTGTCCCATAGAGGCTGTGAATGAAAAGCTTGCTCAATGGTGATGCTAATTCCTTTTTTAAGCAGAGTAGAACACAGCTTGGGATGTTGTCTGGTGACAGGCTGTGATTGAAAAGCCTGCTCAGTGGTGATGCTAATTCATGTTTTAACCCATGTAGAACACACCCCAGGGTGTCTGGTCCCATAGAGGCTGTGAATGAAAAGCCTGCTCAATGGTGATGCTAATTCATGTTTTAACCCATGCAGAACACAGCCTGGGATGTTGTCTGGTACCATACAGGCTGTGATTGAAAAGCCTGCTCAATGGTGATGTTAATTCCTGTTCTAATACTTGTAGAACACAACCGGGATGTTGTGTAGTCCCATACAGGCTCCGATTGAAAAGCCTGCTAAATGGTGATGGCAATTTCTGTTTTAACCCATGTAGGTCAGGGCCTGTTATGTTGTCTGTCCCATACCAGCTGTGATTGAAAAGCCTGCAAAATGGTGGTGGTAATTCCTATTCTAACCCATGTAGAACACAACCTGGGATGTTGTCTGGTGACACAGGCTATGAATGAAAAGCCTCCCCAATTGTCATTTTTTTCCTGTTTTAAACCATTTAGAAGACAGCCTCGGATTTTTGCTGGTGACAGAGGCCGTGATTGAAAAGCCTGCTTAATGGTGATGCTAATTCCCACTTTTACCAATGTAGGACACAGCGCAGCATGTTGTATGGTCCCATACAAGCCGTGAATGCAAAGCCTACTTCAGTAGTGATGCTAATTCCTGTTCTAACCCAATTCCTGTTCTAACCCATGTAGAACACAGCCTGAGTTGTTGTCTGTCCCATAGAGGCTGTCAATGAAAAGCCTGCTCAGTGGAGTTGTTAATTCCAGTTTTAACCCATATAGAACACAGCCCAGGATGTTGTCTGGTCCTATAGCACCTGTGAACGAAAAGCCTGCTCAATGGTGATGCTAATTCATGTTTTTGCATATGTAGGACACAGCCTGGGATGCTGTCTGCTCCCATACAGGCTGTGATTGAAAGGCCTTCTCAATGGTGATGCTAACTCCTGCTTTAACCCATGTAGAACACAGCACAGGATGTTGTCTAGTCCCCTAGTGGTGGTAAATGAAAAGCCTGCTCAATGGTTAAACTAATTCCTGTTCTAACCCATGTAAAACACAGCCAGGGATATTGTCTGGTCTCTATACGGGCTGTGAATTAAAAGCCTGCTCACTGGTGATGCTAATTCATGTAGAAAACAGTCTGGGATGTTGTCTGTCCCATACTGGCTGTGACTGAAAAGCCTGCTTAATGGTGATGTTAACTGATGTTTTAACCCATGTAGAATACAGCCTGGGATGTTTTCTGGTCCCATATAGGCTGCAATTGAAAAGCCAGCTCACTGGTGATGCAAATTCCTGTTTTAACCCAGCAGCTAGTCCAAATTTAAACTAGGTGTGATAAAAAATCTAAAAGGGAATCCATCCTTGACTGGGTCCTAACTAGCAACCCCACATTGTACCCTCACACAGGCAGTCTCCCAGACACCTTAAGTAACCACAACATAATATAATTTATACATAGTAGAATAAGCACATGCAAAACCACTAACTATATATCCACTAGAAACACAAAAAAATTCTCTCCTGAGGTCCTCAACACTTTACTATGTAACTGTGACTGGACCCCCCTAAAAACCCTCCCACGTGACAAGGCTATAGCATATTTCAACAAAACATTTCTACAACACCTAGACACTGTCGGTCCATTGAGCAAAATCAAGGTTAGAACCTCTACAAATCCTTGGCTCAGTAAAGAAACCAAACAAATCCCCAAGTCCAGAGAGACTGCCTGGCGTTACTAACAAAAAAAAACAAAGAAACACAAAGCCTAAGTAAAAAGAAAGTACAGTTTTGTACCTACCATAAATGTAGATGTTCGAGGATCCACATTGCTGCAGTCAACCTGTGGGTAGTCCGCTGTCCTCGGTCGGCCCGAATACCAAAGAGTTAGGCTGGCGTCGGTCATGGTCGCCCAGAGCTGACGTCAGTACGCAGTAGTACTTAAGCGCATGACCGACGCCATATCCTCAGTCTTTCTTGCCCCAGATGTCAGAAGGCCTAAAAAGGAAAGGCCATAGCCAAAATAGTAAATACCCAACAACCACCATTGAGAAAATAATAATTATCCCAAAAGAAACACAGCAACCCCAAACTATAGAGGGGAAGGAGGAGGAAGATTGGACTGCAGCAATGTGGATCCTCGAACATCTACATTTATGGTAGGTACAAAACTGTACTATGTTCTTCGTCTCACATTGCTGCAGTCATAACCTGTGGGTAGAATCCCAAAGCAAAGGAAAAGGGAGGCTGGCAAACTAAAAAGCATTAGGAGCTGCTAACATGCCCTGTAAAACTGCAGTGGCAAACCCAGCCCTAGACTTGGAATAAAGAGGGAGATGGTAATGCTTAGTAAAAGTGTGCACTGAACTCCAAGTAGCTGCCTCCAAAATATCCTTAGTAGCTACCCCCCCCCCCTCAAAAAGGCAGTAGATGTGGCAGTAGCCCTAGTGGAATGAGGTCTGATCCCAGCAGGAACATTCTTTCCATGATGAGAATAACAAAAAGCAATACAATGGCCAATCCACTTAGAAATAGTTTGCTTTGAAACAGCTTTCCCTTGTGAACCCAAAGCAAAAGAAATAAATAACTGTTGAGTCTGCCTGAACTCTTTAGTTCTGTTCAAATAATAGTGTAACTGCCTGTGAATATCCAAAGAATGCAATACTTTCCCCCTTATTTTGGGGATCAGCATAAAAAGTAGGCAAATGAATAGACTGGTTTAAGGCCACATTAGAAATCACTTTAGGCATAAAAGTAGGGTTAGTACGCAAAGACACCCTATCCTTATGGAATATCAGGAAGGGTTCAACTGCCATGAGAGCCTGCAATTCAGATACCCTCCTAGCAGAAGTAATGGCCAACAAAAAAGCAGTCTTCCAAGACAAAAACTTCAACTCAGACGTAGCTGCAGGTTCAAAAGGAGGTAAAGTAAGCTTCTCCAACACAAAATTGAGATCCCAGGAAGGAGTAGGAGCTCTACGGGGTCTTATATTCTTTGCCCTCTAAGAAATTGCTTAAACAAAGGGTGAGAAAATAAAGGAGGTCACAATCATAGTGAGCAGAAATGGCTGCAGCATGAACTTTCACGGAGGAAAAAGACAAACCCTTGTCTAGTAATTCAGTAAGGTACTGTAGTGTAAAACTCAAATTAGGCACTGAGACATCAAAGCTCTTTGCTGTGCTCCAAAGAAAAATCTCCTCCATTTATCAGCATAAACTTTTCTAGTACTAGGCCGCCTGGCTTCCAAAATGACATTTAAAACCTGTTGAGGAAGCTGAGACCCCCCAGGCTCTAAAACAACTACCACCTCACGACCCAACACATGCAACACATAGACCACACAGTCAGAGTGTCAAACAGTCACAGCCCTTAAGGCCAAACAAAATGCCAGACACACTTGTCATTGGTGATTCCATAGTCAGACACACTGACGTCCCGCTCACCAGACTGAGTAAGGAGAAGGTCACAGTAAGCTGCCTGTCGGGCGCTAGAATCCGCCACATAACGCAAGCACTCAGGTCTCTCAACAGCAGGTACAAGTACGACTCAGTCATTGTCCACGCTGGTGTCAACGACCTGAGACGTATCTCCTTGGACTACATGAAAAGGGACGTCGAGGAGCTCTCTGATTATGTAGCCCAGGCAGGTATGACCCTGACCTTGAGCAGTATCCTACCTTCACCTAGAATGATGCCACAATACAGTGATAAGATGATCAGCTTTAATAATTGGCTTAAATTCTGGTGTCATTCAAAGGGGATCCAATGTCTGTCTGCCTGGGATGACATGCTGGACAAGCCACGCTGCTTCGCAAGGGACGGCTTGCACCTGTCACCCTGGCTTCCGGATATTGGCAAAGGCTCTTGCCACCCCATAGTGCCTTTTTAGGCAAGGCTCAAATTCTAAACCTACCACCCTAGAACACCAAAAGGAAAAACTAAGGGTAATGCTGCTCAATGCCAGAAGTCTCAATCTCAAGATGCACGACTTGAGGCCCTTCTCAATATGGAGAACATCGATGTCTGTGCTGTGACAGAAACCTGGTTCAAGGCTCCTGAGAGCACCCCAGCACTAACAGGTTTCACCTCATATCATGCGTTCTGGCCCCAAAATCCGGACAACACCAAGAAAGGAGGGGGCGTCCATATTCATAAAGGACACCCACACCTCAAGGTTGGTGGCAACGCACAATGCATCGGAGACCATCCAGGTGCAATTAACCATAGGCAAGACTGCTCTGCAATTTGTAGCATGTTACAGGCCACCCTCTCAAACTCAGGAACCTCACATGGCCTTCCTGAAAACATTGAGGGGATAAATGTATCTCCAAACACCATCATACTAGGTGACTTCAACTACCCTAATATAGACTGGGAACACTACTCAAGCCCGAACACTCTAACCCAAAGATTCCTGGAGTTCATAAACTCAAATGCCATGGAACAACCAGTCACCATCCCCACAAGAGGTGAAAACATACTTGATCTCATCATCACGAACATGGGATCAAAATGTTCAACACCGGAAGTATACCCCTCACTGGTGAGATCAGATCATAAACTAATCTCGCTGGAGGTCCTCATCCGCCCCCACCTGAAACAAAAAGACCACAGTGAAAAACTTCTCAAAAGCCGATTTCACACTTCTAAAACTAGTGTGGTCTCCTTTAAGGCCCCTGAGCCAGTGGTAAACATTACTCAAACCGCTGAATCACTTACAAATGCCTTCTACCAGCACCTACAGGACTGCATGGATCAGGCAATCCCAAACAAAACTAAGACTCTCTGTACCAAAGGCAAGCGTCCAGTCTGGTGGACCCCAGCCATAAACAAGCTCTACAACAAAAGGAGGAAGCTACTACAAGATAGAGCAAAATCCTTGAAAGGTAGGACACCTTTGATCATTATAAGTAAAAACTAAGAGCTCTCATAAAATCATCCAAGGCAAATTTTGAGAGAAAAATCGCCAAGGACTCTAAAGACAATCATAAGGCCTTCTTTAGCTATGTTAGAAACCTAGGAGGAAACTCCCAGATATGCTCAGAATTAGTTCAAAATGATGTGAAAATTACTGAACCTACACACATTGCTAACATACTGGCTGACAGGTTCAGTGCAAACTTCTCCCTCCCCAAAGGAGAGATATCTATTCCAGAGGATTGTAGCCCCCCCAAACATCTCAAATGCCCAGGTGAGAACTGCCCTCACTAAGGCAAAAAACACAGCATCCATGGGACCGGATGGTGTCCCCGGCTGTGTGCTTCATGAACTCAACGAGGAATTAAACCCACAGTTAGGACAGCTGTTTAATCTTAGCCTCACCTCAGGATAATGCACTCCAAGGAGTGGCGCAGCGACTGTGGTCCCACTTCATAAGGGCGGTGCCTCCACAGACCCTGGAAATTATCACCCCATTAGCTTGACAAGCCTTATCTGCAAAGCCATGGAGAGGATCATAATGGAACTCATAAATAAAGACATAGGGAACTTGCAGACTTTGGATCCAACCCAGTTTGGCTTTGTCAAAGGCAGATCCTGCCTCTTAAACTTGGTTGACTTTTTCGAGACAGTCACCAAGGCCATTGATGAGGGAAAGGCAGTCCATACAGCCTACCTCGACCTGGCAAAGGCCTTCGACACAATACCCCACTCAGGTATCATCGAAAAACTCATCAGCTTGAATGTAAACCCATACATCACAAGATGGGTTGCAAACTGGCTAAGCGACAGAACCCACAGGGTCAGAGTTGCTGGAGCCATGTCAGACTCAAAGCCTGTCACAAGTGGTGTCCCACAGGGCTCAGTCCTGGGTCCACTCTTGTTCGGCATCTACTTTTCTGAAGTACAAGCAAAGACAGGAGGGTTATGGCTGACAAAGTTTGCAGATGACTGCAAACTGAGCGCCATAGTCGAAAACACATCTGACACAGATATCCTCCAGAAGGGCCTCACAGAAACGGATAACTGGTGCCAGAGCCATGGCCTGAAGTTAAACGCAAAAAATGCATAGTCATACCCTTCGGGAAAAACAAGGTTACCCCTAGCTACCATATAGGTGACAATCCACTGAGCACAGAAAAGTCATCAGGGATCTGGGGACCCAAGTTGACAGTAGTCTTCGTTTGACACTCATGTTGCTAAAGTAGTTAGGAAAACCTTCTATATCGCCCACCTGATCATGAAGGGATTCACATCCCCCTGTACTCATCACTCATTAGACCTATGATTGAGTACAATGCCCCGTTCGGAATGTATCTGACCAGACACATGATGCAGCTTGAAAGGCCCCAAAAGTTCCTCACCAAAAGGATAAAGGGTCTCAAAAATATGTCTTATGCTGCCCGACTGAAAGAACTCCAGCTTTATTCAGTCTCATACCGCTTGCTCAGAGGTGACCTGTGCCTGACATATAAGGCCATGTCAAACCCAGATTTGATGAATATGCTTCACCTCAAAAATCTAGATCCCTCAGAACCACAAGGGCGGGAGACTTAAACCTTGACACGGTTATAAATAGAACGTGCTGGAGGGACAGATTCATCACCCAGAGACTCCCTATGCTGTGGAACAAAATCCCGGTACATGTGAGGCAGAGCACCTCGCTGGCCTTGTTCAAGAGGAATCTTGACCAATGGATGGGAGATCGCAGATATACCCCAGGGATTACTTCAGTGTCACTGCTTGACAGAGGCACAGAAAAATGATAGGCATAGTTTTTATTCAAACTAAAGGGGTGGCGAAAGCCACATAACTATGGGCTAGGCTTATAAATGCCCTTGGGCAGATAGCCTAGTATGAACCTATGAACCTATGAACAGAATACGCCAGGCTGTTAGATGCAAGGACTGTACCCTGACATTGAGAAAATGATTGCTTGACTGGGACAGCAAGTGAGAAATCTGTGGCAAAGGCCAAGGAGGCTCCTGAATTAAACTCCTCAGCAGAGGATACCAGTGCTGACGTGGCCAATTTGGTGCTATTAGAATCATGCAAGGCTTGTCCCTCCTGACTTTCAAGAGTACCTTGGGAAGGAGAGGCAGAGGAGGGAAAGCATAGAAGTGAAGGTTGTTCCAACTGAAAGATAGAGCATCCACTTTCCAAGCTTTTGGGTGAAACATCTTTGTGCAAAATTTTGGCAGTTGGAAATTTAGTGGAGAAGCGAACAGATCTATGTCTGGAGTTCCCCAAGCCACTGTCAACTGTTGGAATACGTGAGGATCCAATTTCCACTCGTGGGGATCCACAATTTATCTGCACAATACATCTGCTAGGGAGTTCTGTGCTCCTGGCAGAAACCGTGCTTGAAGAGTGATGTGCAAACTCAGAGCAGTCTCCCACAATATCATTGCTTGCCTGCAAAGAGGGTAAGAATGGGTTCCCCCCTGCTTGTTGATGTACCACATGACTGTTGTGTTGTCTGTTTGAATCAACACCTGTCCTGGTTGAAGTAGGTCCTTGAAGGCCATCAGGGCAAATTGGACTGCTAACATCTCCTTCATATTGATATGCAAATGTTGTAGTCTTGGAGGCCACGTGTCTTGAATCAATTTCCCATTGAAGTGTGCTCCCCAAGCCAAGTCTGAGGCATCCGTTGTTATAATCTGACTCGCCTCTGGTCGGGTCACAGACAGTCCCTTGTTTAGGTGATATTCCTGAGCCCACCACAAGAATTCCTTCTGGATGCAAGGTAGTATCCAAATGACAGTGTCCAAATCGTGGCAGTGTTGAGTCCATACACTTTTGAGATACCATTGTAGCTTCCTCATATGCAGTTTGGCATTGGGAAGTACTAGAATGCAAGATGCCATGAACCCCAAGGCTTGAAGGACTGTCCTTGCAGTCAGCCTGGACAGTACTGATAACTGCTGGAAATATAGGTGAAGAGTTTTTGTTTGTCCTGGGTCAGAAAAGCCATCTGAGAAGCTGTATTCAGTCTCACACCCAGAAAGCACATGTCCTCAGAGGGCACTAGACTGGACATTATTTCGTTCACAGAATACCCTAGGCACCTTAAAACTGCCATTACATACTGTAGATATTGAAGTAACTTGTCTTTGTCTTGAGCAAGAATCAGGCAATTGTCCAGATAAGGATAAATTTGAATTCCCCTTTGTCTGAAGAAAGCTATTACAGGAGCCAGAACTTTTGTGAACACCCTGGGCGCAGTAGATAAACCAAAGGGCAATGCAGAGAACTGATAATGAGAAGTACCAGCCCGAAATCGCAGGGATCTCCTGCAGCTGGGCCTGATGGGAATGTGAAGATAGGCCTCTGAGATCCAGGGTTACCATCCAATGATCTTTGCCTAGCATAGGTAGAAGTTGTTGTAATGTTAACATCTTGAACTTTGGAATGTCTAGGTAGGTATTGAGAATGGACAAATCCAGAATTGGCCTCCAAGTGTTTCCTTTCTTTGGCACTAGGAAAAGACGAGAGTAAAACCCTAGGCCTACTTCTGATGGAGGTACCACCTGGATGGCCCCCATCTGAATAAGCAAGGAAATTTGCTTTTGAGCCTCCAGCCTTTGCTGTGGAGGCACATCCGGCATGCCTTTGAAAGGAGGAAAAGTGTGAAAATAAAACTTGCAACCTCGATTTATTTCCAGCACCCATTTGTCTTGGGTGACCAAATGCCAGTTTTGTTTGAAGAGCCAACTTTCCTCCTAGAGGAGCTGCCAGAAAAGAAGGATCTGGCAGCTGAAAATGCAGGTCATTGGGTCTGTTTACGAAAAGGCTGACCCCTGCCCTCACCAGAAGACTGTGCAGGAGAACTCCAAGTCCTAGGTCTGAAAGAACCCTGAGCGTGAGCCCTACCTCTACCACGTCTAGACCTGCCTTTACACTGATAATCTGAAGTAGGGTAGGACCATCCTCTAGCAGGCCAATTCCTGCTAAACTTAGGGGGCTGCACCTGCAAAAATTCCTTGACCGTCTGCATAGACTTAGCCTTATCTTCCATCTTTTTCAAAACTGACTCCACAGGAGAACCAAAAAGAACTTCTGATTGCAGAGGAGCATCCAAAATCCGAGCTTTAACATGCTCGGACAAAGTTTGATCCTTAAGCCAGGCATGCCTACGAATAACTGAACCAGTAGGAGCCACCCTGGATGAAGCCTGAAGGGCATCGAAACCACACTGTAGAGAATGTTTTCCAACCTGATCTGATGCATGCACCAACTCCTGCAATTCCTTACACTCTATACCCTCGGATAAAGCATCCACCTTAGATTTCAATTGGCCTAACAAAAAATTCTGATACTTCAGCATATGAAACTGGCAATTTAAAGCCCTCATAGCCAACGTAGAAGAGGTGTACACTTTTTTCCCCCACCTATCCAACGCTCTAGAATCTTTATCCAAAGGAACTGGATTCTTAACCACAGAAGCCCTGACACCCTTCGGCCCTTGAATAATAGTTTCCGGGTCAGCTCTAGGACTCTTATACAAATATTTATGTGCTTCAGGAACTCTGTAATATCTGTCAGGCTTGACAGGGGCAGGGGTTAAAGAATCAGGATTAAGAGAAGCTTCTGAAAAAACATCCTGAACAACATCTAAGACAGGGGGAATAGCCAAGGGCCTATGTTATGGCAAAAACAAAAATTCCCTAAGCCTTTTTCGAGAATCTGAAAAATCCTGACCTTCCCACTTGAAATGTTCCCTCATGGAATGTAAAGTCTCAGAAAAGGAAAAATCCTCTGGAGGAGAAGCAGAAGGACAGGAATCCTCTGCATCCGAATCTGAATAGGGAGGGAAATCCTGAATATCCTCAGCTGAAGACTCAGAGAAGTCTGAAGAATGCTCCATTCCCTCTAAATCTGTCTCCACCCTAGGCCTCTTCTCTGGGGGCATAGAACCCTGATCAAAGTAATCAAATCCTCTGCCATTTTCAACATATGTTTTTTAGGAACAGAAGCCGAAGAACTAGGGCTATGGCCAGTACCAGTAAGACCAGGTTTTGCCTTAGCATGGCCTTTAGCCACTGAAGTAGAAGGCCTAATAACCTTTTGTAAGGATGGAACTACAGATACCTGAGAGGCACCCTCGGCCTGGCCTAGCTCCTGAGAGGCCAACTCCTGCAAAAGTAAAGGTTCCCCCTGGGATTCAGCCGAGACCTCGGCGGATCCACAGATACAGCCGAAGGTTCCATAGAACCGGCGTCCGCAACGGACGACTCATCCGGTTTAGACCTTAAATATTTATCTTTACGTTTTTTAGCGGTAGCGGACGTCGGAGGATCCGACGGCATGTTATAGTTACATCGCTTACCGAAAACAAGCCTGGCACAGTCTAATCTTCGTTTAATAGTGCGCTTATTAAATCTAACGCAAAAGCGACACCCGACTACGTCGTGTTCAGGCCCCAAGCAAGGAATACAGAGAGAATGATAGTCCCTATGAGGTATCTGTTTCCCACAAGAAATACAATTATTAACTTTTTCTGACATCCGGATAAACTGAGGCAAGAAAAGACAAAAATTTTCCCAACGGGTACTTAGCCCAACTTGGTCTTGGTCTGAAACTCGATAATTGAAAATTTCAGAACGCCGAACGGCACTTGCAAACGCTGTTTCTGCTTCGGACCACGCGGCAAGAAAGACTGAGGATATGGCGTCGGTCATGCGCTTAAGTACTACTGCGTACTGACGTCAGCTCTGGGCGACCATGACCGACGCCAGCCTAACTCTTTGGTATTCGGGCCGACCGAGGACAGCGGACTACCCACAGGTTATGACTGCAGCAATGTGAGACGAAGAACATCTGCGCAACCATGCAAAAAAAAAAAATGCATTAGGCTGGACAAAAAATCCTACTACACAACATTACAAACTAAATACCAACACAACCATAAAAATTTTGGAAAATGTAAACCAGCTACTAAAATCCACCCAAAAGGCTACCCCCAAACCAACCACCCCTGACACTAAAGTTCCCATCGAAACACAATTCAACTCCCACTTTGTGAACTCAATTCTATCCTTAGTATCACAGGACAGTTCCTTCCTCACTAGCCCCCCAACACAAATAACACTAATACAAGCTTTACCCTCAAAACAGTTTCCACCACTTCAATCAAAAGCATGCTCTCCAAACTAAAAACCTCATCAACAGCAGCCAACCTACTCCCCAGCTATTTCTTGAAACTCACAGCAGATGCTATTGCTATCCCAGTCTCCACTCTCATAAACAGATCAATTGTTGAAAACCATGTGCCCAAACTCTGGAAAATATCCTATGTTACACCCATACATAAAGGCGGGACCTCCACTGAACTTAACTACAGACCCATTGCTTTACTCTTCCCCCCTGGCCAAAATCCTAGAAAAATGCATCCATACCCAGATGCTAAACTATCTCCTTTACTTTCAACATCCTGTCAACTACTCAGCATGGTTTCAGACCTGCCCATAGTACCACTACAGCTCTCCTCTGCTTCACAGACACAGTAAACAGTCTCAAAAATGAAGGCCTGCAAGTGTCAACTCTTTTTTTGACTATGTCCAAAGCATTTGACACAGTCTTGCACCAAATCCTGCTAAACAAACTAAACCAATATCATCTATCTAATTCCACTCTTACCTAGTTCCAAAGCTACTTAACTGACCGGTACCAAGCTGTAAAATGGGAAAATTCTCTCT
This sequence comes from Protopterus annectens, assembly GCF_019279795.1. NCBI lineage: Eukaryota > Metazoa > Chordata > Ceratodontiformes > Protopteridae > Protopterus > Protopterus annectens. The sequence goes on along the minus strand of NC_056751.1, from coordinate 777,635,768 downwards.
CTACGCAGCTGCCCATAACTATAGGAGTCCCACAGGGTTCTCTTAGGACCACTACTATTCACAGTCTTCACAAATGACCTCCACACCTCCACACAGCATGCATCTATAATTCAGTATGCAGATGACACTACCTTAATCTGTGCTGCACAAAACATTCCCACCCTCCTGCAAACTCAACTAGCATTCTCTGACATTGAAAAAGTACAGTTTTGTACCTACCATAAATGTAGATGTTCGAGGATCCACATTGCTGCAGTCATAACCTGTGGGTAGTCCGCTGTCCTCGGCCGGCACGAATACCAAAGAGTTAGGCTGGCGTCGGTCATGGTCACCCAGAGCTGACGTCAGTACGCAGTAGTACTTAAGCGCATGACCGACGCCATATCCTCAGTCTTTCTTGCCCCAGATGTCAGAAGGCCTAAAAAGGAAAGGCCATAGCCAAAATAGCTTTTTAATGTAATAAAAATGTAATATTAATGTAATATTCCTTACTTTAAGTGATTTCTGCATTTTACACTGTTTATTGCACTTTAAGTTACTAATTGTTGCAAATTGTTTCTGTAGGCTACACACTAAAGTGCGCTAGCCGATTTACAGCATTTATAGCATTTACTGTCTGTTTTTTTCCTTGTCTCTGTAATAAAACAAAAAGGTCTCTTGTTTTCCCGCCTTGCTGAACTAGAGTAGTCCAGTTTCAGAGTTGCTGATCCCTGGGCTTTGTTTTTAGTTCCTGTTACTGATCCATTGCCTTATTAGGAAGGAGGGAAGTTTCCTTGCTTACCAGTGGGAGTGGGAAGCACTGAGCGGCCTTTTTGTCCGATTTGGTGAAGTTTCAGCCAGAAACCAGTAGTCCATTGGTCATTTTGGGCAAATTCCTAGTTCCGTTCAGCCCCCTGCTATAAAACACGCTAAACGCGCGTTAGTGCGGAGTTGCCACTGTTGCACACAAGAGCAACGGCGGTTAAACAAGGTTAAACTATTCGGGCCATCTAAATTCCACTCTTCAAATTTTCCCTTAGAACTACCTTCCTCGAGCTGTACTGCTGATCTAACCAGCATATCCTATAACTGAAAAGTTCATCTCTACTTGATTCCCAAGTAGACTATTCTCTATCTGTAAAGCCTAGCACTTACTCCTACAGTACTTGCACCTTGATAAAGCACTCTTATTATAGATAGTACCCCACCAGCCTAAAACCCACTTCCCCGGAGTCCTTTGAAAGTCTCTATCTACTACTTCTAGTATGTCGAGGGATCAGTTGCTAGTGTCCTCTCCAGCTCAACTGGTGAACCTGGGAATATTGAGGCAATGTTACAATTGCCTCATGTACACAGACAATCCTCTCCTTCTCCCACAAAACACAAATACATGAGAGATGCAACTATACGGCCAAACTGGAGGCTGAGCTCTCTCAACATAGGACTGGCAAGACCAGACAGGAGGAGAAGGTAACCACACACAATACATACCCAGTCACACATGGTACCATCACAACTTCAAATCATACACATACTCACACAAAGACATACTCGGAGGCTCTGATCAAAAATTTACCAAAACAGCAGAGGCCACCAAAGCAGACACCCAAACAACTACCACCTCACGACCCAACACATGCAACACAGACCACACAGTCAGAGTGTCAAACAGTCACAGCCCTTAAGGCCAAACAAAATGCCAGACACACTTGTCATTGGTGATTCCATAGTCAGACACACTGACGTCCCGCTCACCAGACTGAGTAAGGAGAAGGTCACAGTAAGCTGCCTGTCGGGCGCTAGAATCCGCCACATAACGCAAGCACTCAGGTCTCTCAACAGCAGGTACAAGTACGACTCAGTCATTGTCCACGCTGGTGTCAACGACCTGAGACGTACCTCCTTGGACTACATGAAAAGAGACATCGAGGAGCTCTCTGATTATGTAGCCCAGGCAGGTATGACCCTGACCTTGAGCAGTATCCTACCTTCACCTAGAATGATGCCACAATACAGTGATAAGATGATCAGCTTTAATAATTGGCTTAAATTCTGGTGTCATTCAAAGGGGATCCAATGTCCGTCTGCCTGGGATGACATGCTGGACAAGCCACGCTGCTTCGCAAGGGACGGCTTGCACCTGTCACTGCTGGGCTTCCGGATATTGGCAAAGGCTCTTGCCACCCCCATAGTGCCTTTTTTAGGCAAGGCTCAAATTTCTAAACCTACCACCCTAGAACACCAAAAAGGAAAAAAACTAAGGGTAATGCTGCGCAATGCCAGAAGTCTCAATCTCAAGATGTACGAACTCGAGGCCCTTCTCAATATGGAGAACATCGATGTCTGTGCTGTGACAGAAACCTGGTTCAAGGCTCCTGAGAGCACCCCAGCACTAACAGGTTTCACCTCATATCATGCTCCGCCCCAAAATCCGGACAACACCAAGAAAGGAGGGGGGTGTCCATATTCATAAAGGACACCCACACCTCAAGGTTGGTGGCAACGCACGATGCATCGGAGACCATCCAGGTGCAATTAACCATAGGCAAGACTGCTCTGCAATTTGTAGCATGTTACAGGCCACCCTCTCAAACTCAGGAACCTCACATGGCCTTCCTGAAAACATTGGAGGATAAATGTATCTCCAAACACCATCATACTAGGTGACTTCAACTACCCTAATATAGACTGGGAACACTACTCAAGCCCGAACACTCTAACCCAAAGATTCCTGGAGTTCATAAACTCAAATGCCATGGAACAACTAGTCACCATCCCCACAAGAGGAGAAAACATACTTGATCTCATCATCACGGACATGGGATCAAAATGTTCAACACCGAAGTATACCCCTCACTGGTGAGATCAGATCATAAACTAATCTCGCTGGAGGTCCTCATCCCGCCCCACCTGAAACAAAAAGACCACAGTGAAAACTTCTCAAAAGCCGATTTCACACTTCTAAAACTAGTGTGGTCTCCTTTAAGGCCCCTGAGCCAGTGGTAAACATTACTCAAACCGCTGAATCACTTACAAATGCCTTCTACCAGCACCTACAGGACTGCATGGATCAGGCAATCCCAAACAAAACTAAGACTCTCTGTACCAAAGGCAAGCGTCCAGTCTGGTGGACCCCAGCCATAAACAAGCTCTACAACAAAAGGAGGAAGCTACTACAAGATAGAGCAAAATCCTTGAAAGGTAAGACACCTTTGATCATTATAAGTAAAAACTAAGAGCTCTCATAAAATCATCCAAGGCAAATTTTGAGAGAAAAATCGCCAAGGACTCTAAAGACAATCATAAGGCCTTCTTTAGCTATGTTAGAAACCTAGGAGGAAACTCCCAGATATGCTCAGAATTAGTTCAAAATGATGTGAAAATTACTGAACCTACACACATTGCCAACATACTGGCTGACAGGTTCAGTGCAAACTTCTCCCCCCCCCCCAAAGGAGAGATCTATTCCAGAGGATTGTAGCCCCCCAAACATCTCAAACGCCCAGGTGAGAACTGCCCTCACTAAGGCAAAAAACACAGCATCCATGGGACCGGATGGTGTCCCCGGCTGTGTGCTTCATGAACTCAACGAGGAATTAAACCCACAGTTAGGACAGCTGTTTAATCTTAGCCTCACCTCAGGATACGTACCCAAGGAGTGGCGCACGGCGACTGTGGTCCCACTTCATAAGGCGGTGCCTCCACAGACCCTGGAAATTACCACCCCATTAGCTTGACAAGCCTTATCTGCAAAGCCATGGAGAGGATCATAATGGAACTCATAAATAAAGACATAGGGAACTTGCAGACTTTGGATCCAACCCAGTTTGGCTTTGTCAAAGGCAGATCCTGCCTCTTAAACTTGGTTGACTTTTCGAGACAGTCACCAAGGCCATTGATGAGGGAAAGGCAGTCCATACAGCCTACCTCGACCTGGCAAAGGCCTTCGACACAATACCCCACTCAGGTATCATTGAAAAACTCATCAGCTTGAATGTAAACCCATACATCACAAGATGGGTTGCAAACTGGCTAAGTGACAGAACCCACAGGGTCAGAGTTGCTGGAGCCATGTCAGACTCAAAGCCTGTCACAAGTGGTGTCCCACAGGGCTCAGTCCTGGGTCCACTCTTGTTCGGCATCTACTTTTCTGAAGTACAAGCAAACACAGGAGGGTTATGGCTGACAAAGTTTGCAGATGACTGCAAACTGGGCGCCATAGTCGAAAACACATCTGACACAGATATCCTCCAGAAGGGCCTCACAGAAATGGATAACTGGTGCCAGAGCCATGGCCTGAAGTTAAACGCCAAAAATGCATAGTCATACCTTCGGGAAAAACAAGGTTACCCCTAGCTACCATATAGGTGGCAATCCACTGAGCACAGAAAAAGTCATCAGGGATCTGGGGACCCAGGTTGACAGTAGCCTTTCGTTTGACACTCATGTTACTAAAGTAGTTAGGAAAACCTTCTATATCGCCCACCTGATCATGAAGGGATTCACTTCTAGATCAAGGGAGGTCATCGTCCCCCTGTACTCCTCACTCATTAGACCTATGATGGAGTACAATGCCCCATTCGGAATGTATCTGACCAGACACCTGCTGCAGCTTGAAAGGCCCCAAAAGTTCCTCACCAAAAGGATAAAGGGTCTCAAAAATATGTCTTATGCTGCCCGACTGAAAGAACTCCAGCTCTATTCAGTCTCATACCGCTTGCTCAGAGGTGACCTGTGCCTGACATATAAGGCCATGTCAAACCCAGATTTGATGAATATGCTTCACCTCAAAAATCTAGATCCCTCAGAACCACAAGGGCGGGAGACTTAAACCTTGACACGGTTATAAATAGAACGTGCTGGAGGGACAGATTCATCACCCAGAGACTCCCTATGCTGTGGAACAAAATCCCGGTACATGTGAGGCAGAGCACCTCTCTGGCCTTGTTCAAGAGGAATCTTGACCAATGGATGGGAGATCGCAGATATACCCCAGGGATTACTTCAGTGTCACTGCTTGACAGAGGCACAGCAAAATGATAGGCATAGTTTTTATTCAAACTAAAGGGGTGGCGAAAGCCACATAACTATGGGCTAGGCTTATAAATGCCCTTGGGCAGATAGCCTAGTATGAACCTATGAACCTATGAATAGTAAATACCCAACAACCACCATTTAGAAAAATAATAATCATCCCAAAAGAAACACAGCAACCCCAAACTATAGAGGGGAAGGAGGGAGGGAAAATAGGACTGCAGCAATGTGGATCCTCGAACATCTACATTTATGGTAGGTACAAAACTGTACTATGTTCTTCGTCTCACATTGCTGCAGTCATAACCTGTGGGTAGAATCCCAAAGCAAAGGTAAAGGGAGGTTGGCAAACTAAAAAGCATTAGGAGCTGCTAACATGCCCTGTAAAACTGCAGTGGCAAACCCAGCCCTAGACTTGGAATAAAGAGGGAGATGGTAATGCTTAGTAAAAGTGTGTACTGAACTCCAAGTAGCTGCTTCCAAAATATCCTTAGTAGCTACCCCCCCTCAAAAAGGCAGTAGATGTGGCAGTAGCCCTAGTGGAATGAGGTCTGATCCCAGCAGGAACATTCTTTCCATGATGAGAATAACAAAAAGCAATACAATGGCCAATCCACTTAGAAATAGTTTGCTTTGAAACCGCTTTCCCTTGTGAACCCAAAGCAAAAGAAATAAATAACTGTCGAGTCTGCCTGAACTCTTTAGTTCTGCTCAAATAATAGCGTAACTGCCTGTGAATATCCAAAGAATGCAATACTTTTTCCCCCTTATTTTGGGGATCAGCATAAAAAGTAGGCAAATGAATAGACTGGTTTAAGGCCACATTAGAAATCACTTTAGGCATAAAAGTAGGGTTAGTACGCAAAGACACCCTATCCTTATGGAATATCAGGAAGGGTTCAACTGCCATGAGAGCCTGCAATTCAGATACCCTCCTAGCAGAAGTAATGGCCAACAAAAAAGCAGTCTTCCAAGACAAAAACTTCAACTCAGACGTAGCTGCAGGTTCAAAAGGAGGTAAAGTAAGCTTCTCCAACACAAAATTGAGATCCCAGGAAGGAGTAGGAGCTCTACGTGGGGGTCTTATATTTTTCGCCCCTCTAAGAAATTGCTTAAACAAAGGGTGAGAAAATAAAGGAGGGTCACAATCATAGTGAGCAGAAATGGCTGCAGCATGAACTTTCACAGAGGAAAAAGACAAACCCTTGTCTAATAATTCAGTAAGGTACTGTAGTGTAAAACTCAAATTAGGCACTGAGACATCAAAGCTCTTTGCTGTGCTCCAAAGAAAAAATCTCCTCCATTTATCAGCATAAACTTTTCTAGTACTAGGCCGCCTGGCTTCCAAAATGACATTTAAAACCTGTTGAGGAAGCTGAGACCCCCCAGGCTCTAAAACAGAATACGCCAGGCTGTTAGATGCAGGGACTGTACCCTGACATTGAGAAAATGATTGCTTGACTGGGACAACAAGTGAGGAATCTGTGGCAAAGGCCAAGGAGGCTCCCGAATTAAACTCCTCAGCAGAGGATACCGGTGCTGACGTGGCCAATCTGGTGATATTAAAATCATGCAAGGCTTGTCCCGCCTGACTTTCAAGAGTACCTTGGGAAGGAGAGGCAGGGGAGGGAAAGCATAAACGTGAAGGTTGTTCCAACTGAAAGATAGAGCATCCACTTTCCAAGCTTTTGGGTGAAACATCTTTGTGCAAAATTTTGGCAGTTGGAAATTTAGTGGAGAAGCGAACAGATCTATGTCTGGAGTTCCCCAAGCCACTGTCCACTGTTGGAATACGTGAGGATCCAATTTCCACTCGTGAGGATCCACAATTTGTCTGCTCAAAACATCTGCTAGGGAGTTCTGTGCTCCTGGCAGAAACCTTGCTTGAAGATTGATGTGCAAACTCAGAGCAGTCTCCCACAATATCATTGCTTGTCTGCAGAGGGTAAGAATGGGTTCCCCCCTGCTTGTTGATGTACCACATGACAGTCGTGTTGTCTGTTTGAATCAACACCTGTCCTGGTTGAAGTAGGTCCTTGAAGGCCATCAGGGCAAATTGGACTGCTAACATCTCCTTCATGTTGATATGCAAATGTAGTAGTCTGGGAGGCCACGTGTCTTGAATCCATTTCCCATTGAAGTGTGCTCCCCAAGCAGTCTGAGGCATCCGTTGTTACAATCTGACTCGCCTCTGGTCGGGTCACAGAGAGTCCCTTGTTTAGGTGACATTCCTGAGCCCACCACAAGAATTCCTTCTGGATGCAAGGTATTATCCGAATGACAGTGTCCAAATCGTGGCAGTGTTGAGTCCATACACTTTTGAGATACCATTGTAGCTTCCTCATATGCAGTTTGGCATTGGGAAGTACTAGAATGCAAGATGCCATGAACCCCAAGGCTTGAAGGACTGTCCTTGCAGTCAGCCTGGACTGTATTGATAACTGCTGGAAATATAGGCGAAGAGTTCTTTGTTTGTCCGGGGTCAGAAAAGCCATCTGAGAAGCTGTATTCAGTCTCACACCCAGAAAGCACATGTCCTGAGAGGGTACTAGACTGGACTTTATTTCGTTCACAGAATACCCTAGGCACCTTAAAACTGCCATTACATACTGTAGATGTTGAAGTAACTTGTCTTTGTCTTGAGCAAGAATCAGGCAATCGTCCAGATAAGGATAAATTTGAATTCCCCTTTGTCTGAAGAAAGCTATTACAGGAGCCAGAACTTTTGTGAACACCCTGGGCGCAGTAGATAAACCAAGGGCAATGCAGAGAACTGATAATGAGAAGTACCAGCCCGAAATCGCAGGAATCTCCTGCAGCTGGGCCTGATGGGAATGTGAAGATAGGCCTCTTTGAGATCCAGGGTTACCATCCAATGATCTTTGCCCAGCATAGGTATAAGTTGTTGTAATGTTAACATCTTGAACTTTGGAATGTCTAGGTAGGTATTGAGAATGGACAAATCCAGAATTGGCCTCAAAGTGTTTCCTTTCTTTGGCACTAGGAAAAGACAGGAGTAAAACCCTAGGCCTACTTCTGACGGAGGTACCACCTGGATGGCCCCCATCTGAATAAGCAAGGAAATTTGCTTCTGAGCCTCCAGCCTTTGCTGTGGAGGCACATCCGGCATGCCTTTGAAAGGAGGAAAAGTGTGAAAATAAAACTTGTAACCTCGATTTATTATTTCCAGCACCCATTTGTCCTGGGTGACCAAATGCCAGTTTTGTTTGAAAAGAGCCAACTTTCCTCCTAGAGGAGCTGCCAGAAAAGAAGGATCCGACAGCTGAAAATACAGGTCATTGGGTCTGTTTACGAAAAGGCTGACCCCTGCCCTCACCAGACGACTGTGCAGGAGAACTCCAAGTCCTAGGTCTGAAAGAACCCTGAGCGTGAGCCCTGCCTCTACCACGTCTAGACCTGCCTTTAGACTGATAATCTGAAGTAGGGTAGGACCATCCTCTAGCAGGCCAATTCCTGCTAAACTTGGGGGGCTGCACCTGCAAAAATTCCTTGACCGTCTGCATAGACTTAGCCTTATCTTCCAAAGATAAGGCTAACTCCACAGGAGAACCAAAAAGAACTTCTGATTGCAGAGGAGCATCCAAAATCCGAGCTTTAACATGCTCTGACAAATTTTGATCCTTAAGCCAGGCATGTCTACGAATAACTGAACCAGTAGCAGCCACCCTGGATGAAGCCTGAAGGGCATCGAAACCACACTGTAGAGAATGTTTTCCAACCTGATCCGATGCATGAACCAACTCCTGCAATTCCCTACACTCTATACCCTCGGATAAAGCATCCACCTTAGATTTCAATTGGCCTAACAAAAAATTCTGATACTTCAGCATATGAAACTGGCAATTTAAAGCCCTCATAGCCAACGTAGAAGAGGTGTACACTTTTTTCCCCCACCTATCCAATGCTATAGAATCTTTATCCAAAGGAACTGGATTCTTAACCACAGAAGCCCTGACACCCTTCGGCCCTTGAATAATAGTTTCCGGGTCAGCTCTAGGACTCTTATACAAATATTTATGTGCTTCTGGAACTCTGTAATATCTGTCAGGCTTGACAGGGCCAGGGGGTAAAGAATCAGGATTAAGAGAAGCTTCTGAAAAAACATCCTGAACAACATCTAAGACAGGGGGAATAGCCAAGGGCCTATGTTGTGGCAAAAACAAAAATTCCCTAAGCCTTTTTCGAGAATCTGAAAAATCCTGAACTTCCCACTTGAAATGTTCCCTCATGGAATGTAAAGTTTCAGAAAAGGAAAAATCCTCTGGAGGAGAAGCAGAAGGACAGGAATCCTCTGCATCCGAATCTGAATAGGAGGAAATCCTGAATATCCTCAGCTGAAGACTCAGAGAAGTCTGAAGAATGCTCCATTCCCTCTAAATCCGTCTCCACCCTAGTCCTCTTCTCTGCTGGGGGCATAGAACCCCTGATCAAAGTAATCAAATCCTCTGCCATTTTCAACATATGTTTTTTAGGAACAGAAGCTGAAGAACTAGGGCTATGGCCAGTACCAGTAAGACCAGGTTTTGCCTTAGCATGGCCTTTAGCCACTGAGGTAGAAGGCCTAATAACCTTTTGTAAGGATGGAACTACAGAAACCTGAGAGGCACCCTCGGCCTGGCCCACCTCCTGAGAGGCCAACTCCTGCAAAAGTAAAGGTTCCCCCTGGGATTCAGCCGAGACCTCGGCCGGATCCACAGATTCAACTGAAGGTTCCATAGAACTGGCGTCCGCAACGGACTCATCCGGTTTAGACCTTAAAGATTTATCTTTACATTTTTTAGCGGTAGCGGGCGTCGGAGGATCCGACGGCATGTTATAATTACACCGCTTACCGAAAACAAGCCTGGCACAGCCTAATCTTCGTTTAATGGTGCGCTTATTAAATCTAGCGCAAAAGCGACACCCGACTACGTCGTGTTCAGGCCCCAAGCAAGGAATACAGAGAGAATGATAGTCCCTATGAGGTATCTGTTTCCCACAAGAAATACAATTAACTTTTTCTGACATCCGGATTAACTGAGGCAAGAAAAAACAAAAATTTTCCCCAACGGGGTACTTAGCCCAACTTGGTCTTCAGTCTGAAACTTGACAATTGAAAATTTCAGAACGCCGAACGGCACTTGCAAACGCTGCTTCTGCTTCGGACCACGCGGCAAGAAAGACTGAGGATATGGCGTCGGTCATGCGCTTAAGTACTACTGCGTACTGACGTCAGCTCTGGGCGACCATGACCGACGCCAGCCTAACTCTTTGGTATTCGGGCCAACCGAGGACAGCGGACTACCCACAGGTTATGACTGCAGCAATGTGAGACGAAGAACATCTACCTTACCAAAGCCCAACTTATCCTCAATCCAAACAAAACTCAGCTTATGATTATAACCAGTTCTAACAAAAACACTAACAGTCAATTCACTATCTACTCCACAAATGCTACTCCAATTACTCCAGTGGCACAGGCTAAACTATTGGGAATAACCATAGACTCCCATCTAAAATTTGATAGTCATCTGAACTTAAAGTACATGCCAAACTGGGGTCACTACCGTATCAAACCATTTCTTACCAACACAAGATCAGTCATTGCTCGCTCCCAACTTCTATCCACCCTACTCTATGCATCTCCCATTCTGACTAATCAACAAAACTGAACTAAACAAAATGGAAGCTTGCTATAATAGAATTGCCCGCTTTGCTGCAAATTGCTCATATAGAACTCATCACTGTACTGCTTTGAGACAGCTCCACTGCCTTGAACTGCCCAACCTACAATCAGCTCTGCCTCTGTCATTCTATCTATTAAATGTCCTGCCCTCAAAAACCTAGTACAACATCACTCAGCCAAAAGGCCTCTTAGATCATGAAGCAAACTACTACTAGAAGTCACCAACAGCTACAACAGCTTTGGAGATGCACTATATAGTAGTTCAGTGGCTAAAAAATGAAACTCTGTCCCTACTAGCATTCAAAACACATCATTCAAAGCCTCCTTTAAAGACCTCATCAGGCAACATCAAGCAAAGTTGGCAGTGCCATGATTGCTCCCCAGGCTAATGAAAGCAGATAACATACGTACTAAATCTAGAGCAACTGATAATAGTTTTTCAATCTTATTCACAAACACTGGCTAATCTACAATGTATGTACTGTACCTGTGTACTATGTATGTATTCTACCTACATTCCAAAGTTCAGCTGTACACCACAAATCTATTACTTACCTTTATTTTTAAAATTAATATTTTTTTGATTGTTCTCTCCACTGTAACTGTGCCGCATACCACTGTAAAAACATGTCTCTTGTAATTTGTGTGTATACTGATCAGGTCTAAATAACTAAATGTGTCTGTAATTTTTCTTTGTGGAGCTTTTCTCCCCGGGCCTCTGCTGAAAAAGGGCCTTTTCGGCTCAGACAGAGACCCCCAGTTAACAAATGTAAAATAAATAAATGTAGGACACAGCCTGGGATGTTGTCTGGTCCTATAGAGGCTGTGAATGAAAAGCCTCCTCAATGGTGATGCCAATTCATGTTTTAACTCATGTAGGACACAGCCTGGGATGTAGTCTGTCCCATACCGGCTGTGATTGAAAAGCTTGCTCAATGATGATGGTAAGTCATGTTCTAACCAATGTAGAACACAGCCTGAGATGTTGTCTGATCCTCTAGAGGCTGTGAATGAAATGCCTGCTCAATGGTGATGCTAATTCATGTTTTAACATGTCCTATACAGGCTGTGCTTGTAAAGCCTGCTCAATGGCAATGGTAATTCCTGTTTTAACCAATGTAGAACACAGCCTGGGATGTTGTCTGTCCCATACAAGCTGGGAGTGAAAATTCTGCTTAATGGTGATGCTAATTCAAGTTTAAACTCATGTAGAACATAGCTTGGGATGTTGTCAGGTCCCATAGTGTCTGATTGAAAAGCCTGCTTAATGGTGACGCTAATTTGTGTTTTTATCCATGTAGAATACAGCCTGGGATGCTGTCTGTCCCATAGAGGCTGTGAATGAAAAACTTGCTCAATGGTGATGCTAATTCCTTTTTTAAGCTGAGTAGAACACAGCTTGGTATGTTGTCTGGTGACAGAGGCTGTGATTGAAAAGCCTGCTCAATGGTGATGTTAATTCCCATTTTAACCCATGTAGAACACTGCCCGGGATGTTGTCTGTCCCATAGAGGGTATGATTTAAAAGCCCGCTCAATGGTGATGTTAATTCCTGTTCTAATACTTGTAGAACACAGCCGGGATGTTGTGTAGTCCCATACAGGCTCTGATTGAAAAGCCTGCTAAATGGTGATGGCAATTTATTTATTTTACATTTGTTGACCGGAATAGTCCGACTGGATGCATGTCCATTTTCAGTGGAGGCCCGGGGAGAAAAGCTCCACATAGATAGTAAGTTACATTCATATTAGACAGACAACATATCACTACATTTGATAATTAATGCATAAGAAAAAAGAAAAAAAATACATTAACATTTAGATAGCACCTTATTAATGATAGGCTCAGAGGTGAGCATACTTTATGTACCTTAGGTACTCCAATATTGATATGGAGAATGAGGAAGTGAGGGATTAGTCTGGTTTAGAGCATTGGCAGAGCCATTGGGTTTTAAAGTGGTAGAGTAGACCTTTCTTGAATTTTTGGGAGGTGGCGTTGGTAATTTGAGGAGGAAGGGAGTTCCATATTTTACCAATGGCATTGGCAAACAGAGTCACCACCTACATTACAGGATTTGACCGTTTGTACAAGTAACATGTTTGATGAGCGCAGACTGCTTAGATTTGTGTAAGGAGTGATTAACTTACTCAGTGCAGAAATGTTGTCTGGTTGATTGAGAATTTTAAATGCTACTGTTAGTTGGTTCTGCTTGAGTAGGTGTGGTAGTTCAATCCAACCAAGGTTAAGTAGGTTAATACAGTGATGGGTTTTATAGGGCATGCCTGTAGCAAATCTAGCAATATGATTATAACAGGTGAGTTTATTTAGGTCTGATTTTTTAAGGTTAGTGAGTATGGGGGAGGCATATAAGAGGGTAGAGAGGATGTGAGCGGGCAATGATCACTTTTGCCATGGGAGTCAGAAAGGATTTTATTCTATACAAGGACCCCAGTTTCTTATTAACTGTTTTAATAGTTTGGTTGATGTGCAAATCATATCCAAGTTTGTTATTGATGGTAACACCTAGTAGTTTGGTATTGTTGTCAGGGGAGATAAGTCCCGTTCTTGGATTGTAAAGTAAAGGGTATGTGGGTAGGTTTATGGGTAGGATGGAAGAGTAGCAGCTTGGTTTTCTTTGGATTGAGGATCAAATGGCGACCTAACAACCATTCTTCTACTGCGGTGAAACAGTCTTGGGTTTTAGATAGTAGATTAACTGGCAATTTGTCCGAGCAAATGAGTGTAGAGTCGTCGGTGTATTGAATACAGGAGGTCTCAGGGATAATTTTGTAGAGATCATTAATAAAAATAGAAAAGAGAAGTGGTCCCAGTATGGAACCTTGGGGGACCCCTATGGAATTAGGTAAGAGGGCGGAAAGCTTGTTATGCCAGAGTACAGCTTGTTTCCTATCAGAGAGATAGGCATAGAACCAATCCAGAGTTTTGTTATCTAGGTAGAGAGTTTTTAGGGTGTTAAGAAGTAGTTGGTGGTTGACCATGTCAAAGGCCTTTGATAGATCCAAAAAGAGTGCTGATGATATTTTTTGTCATTCCTGTTATGGTTGATAGTGTCTGAAAGAGAGGAGGGTGGTAGTAGTACTATGCTTGGGGGCCTGAAACCATGTTGTGAACTGGTTAACAGATTGCTCTCAGTTAGGTAGTGTACAAGTTGTTTGTGTATACATTTTTCCATGATTTTGGCGAGTGGTGACAATATGGCTATAGGTCTATAATTTGACAGGTCAGTGGATGTGCCACCTTTGTGGAGAGGGGATTACATAGATTTTCCATATAGAGGGGGATAGTGGATTCTGTTATGGTACGATTAATTAAGATAGAGATGGGGTAGGCTATAACCTCTGCAGCTTTTTGTAAGTATTCGGCTGGAAGTAGGTCTGCAGAGAGGGTGGTTGGCGTTAATTTCTTTAGCAAGGATCGAATGAAGGAAGTGGAAACTGGTTGGAGATTAAAGGAGGGCTTAGTCTTCAGGATGGAACCTATTTATAGGGGGATTGGTGGCAGGTTGTTGGTCAGCTAGGGATTTGATAACATTGATAAATAAAGTGTTAAAGGTAGTGGCCACCACTTCTGGGTTTTTATCACATAGGTTCACCGGAGTAGGAGTGGAGGACTTGCCTGGATGAAAAAGATTATTTAGACCCGCCCAGAACTTTTGGGGATTATGTTGGTTTTTATGTTGTAGTTGATAGTAATAGTTTTTTTTTGTCTAGTAAAATGGATTTTTTTGTCTCATTTCTTAGTTGTTGGAACTTGATGCGGTCTAGGGATGCTTTGGTGGCACGCCATTTGTCCCAGGCTTTATTTCTAAGTTTGATTTTGGTTATAGAGTCTTTTGTTAGCCAAGGTGCTATTTGGTTTTTGGTTTTGATTAGCCGCTTGGGGGCATGAGAGACTAGTATTTTTAGAAACGTGGAGTTAAAGCTTGTTACTGCTTCTTCTAGGGGGAGGTACTTAAGAGTTGACCAGTTACAGGACTGCAGCTCTAGTTGGAATTTAGCGAGGTCAAAATGTTTGGTGTTCCTGACTGACCTGTACACTGGTAATTTGCATCTCCCTATTTTGCTTTTCCCTAGATAGGTGATGAGGTGATCACTAAGATCATTTGGAAGGGTCCCAGACATATACATATGGGGTTGATTGTTTGTGAGTATCCAGTCTAGGATACTTTTTTTGTTTGGTGTTCCCAATTCTGGTGGGGGAGGTTATAATCTGTGAGAAACCATGGAGATTTATGTGGGTGGGGTTTGTTTCTGAGGAACATTGATTCCAGTCAATATTGACATCGCCCAAAATTATGGTTTCTTGGGGGTAGTTATTAGCAAGCCAGTTTAAAATGTTCTCAAGTGTGTCTGAGTTATTTCCAGGGGGGATATAGATCACAATTAGGTTTATGCTTTTATCCTTATTCAGTTGTAGTTTTAGGGCAATTAACTCTGCATTAGAGATCCGGGGTGGTTGAGTAGGGTTCAAAGTAATGTTGAGTGGGCTTTTAAGAGGACGGCAATACCACCCCCTTTTTTTGGGGGGCAGTCAGTCCTATATATGTTAAAGCCAGGTGGAATGATCTCATCATCATTGGTCACTGGTTTAAGCCAGGTTTCTGTCAGGCACATTATGTCGGGGAGGTAGGTTGCTAAGAGAGCATGTAGGTTGTGAATCTTATTGTTTAGGCTTCTAATATTTAGGTGGCAAATTAGGAGGGAGTTGGGAGATCTAAGAAATAGAGATGGGCTATTAGAATTTGCAATTGGTGGGGGGCCCGGGTTTGGGCGAATATCTCCATCTGTAGTAATATTTTTTCTTAGGTATTATAGTAGCTTCATAAGTTTGAGTAGCAGTTTTTCAGCATGTTTGGATTTGGGGTGGTTTGTTTTTGGTTTGTAGGAGAAGTGGTAATTGGAATGCAGTGGTTTAATGATTAGGTAGTGAGTAGAGTGAGTAGTGTTGAGTGGGGTTGAGGGAGTACTGGTTTGTTACCTAGGATAGTAAAATCCTGAGTGTGACTGACTCTCATATTTAGTTAGCAGGTATAATGTAATAGAGACCGATAGGGCAAGAGGTACAATTTTTAGGGCTGGCTTTATGATCAGGGGTCGGGATGACTTCATAATAAGGTTCTGGTAAGTGGCTATACGATGAGCAAGTAAGTAGGAGTGGTGGGAGTGGAATGGGAAGAAAGGCAGAGTGATTTGACTGGCTAGAGATAAGGGTGGGGGCGTAGTTAGTTAGGTATAAAAGTAGGAGCGTAGCGAGAGCGAGTGGAGCGGGGTTACACCCACTCCACACTGACCGAAGGCAGGAAGAAGGTAGCAGAGTATGTATTTTATTACCTTGTGCTGGAGTTTAGCAAGTACAGATAGTAATCTTAGCACTTTCTTTTGTTGTTTTAGAGGTAACTCCAATTAATTTCTACTTTTCCTTTGATTTTTGGCCAGTTTAACAATATTTACTTTAGATAAGATGATTTACTGCTGTAAAAGAATCTAGTACGCTATCAGGCTCCAGTATTAATAGATATTAACCTTGGTAGTTATTTTATTTTAGTGGACCAGTTCTTTTGCTGAGCGTTCAGCTCGGGTAATGCCTTCCTTCTACGAGCTCGTCTTCTATTGGCGCTTCCTGGAGAGAGTGGCCAGGGGTGAGTAATGGACAGTACCTGAGTAGATACAGAAAATAAGCTTACTTTTAACACTATTCTGTATGCTGAGTGATAATACAGTGTTAAATTCAGTCAGGTTTAGACATTGAAACCAATGGGATAAATACAATACAAGGTAAATATAGCACCCAAAAACAATACTAACAGGTTGCCTTGCCAGTTAAACTAAAGCAGAAGACTTACCACAGTAGTCTAAAACACTCCTTAATTCTTACAATACAGTAGTCTAAATCACTCCTTAATTCTTAAAATACAGACTAGTAACCAGATATTGTTCCATAAATATACTCGACCGATATTAAAAGACGTTTGTGATATCAAAAGCACGCTTGTTGTTCGAGTTGGATATTTTGAGCTATCCTAGAAAACACCACTCGCCTAAACCATCAATAACGGACATAAAATAGTTATCCGCTAATTAGCCAGATATAAAGTCACTTTCAATTACAAGATAGCTAACAAATGCAATTCCATTCCTTCCGTGTTTTACAGTTTAGTAGGTTAACGCTGAGTTTGTA
Organism: Protopterus annectens; assembly: GCF_019279795.1. Taxonomy (NCBI): domain Eukaryota; kingdom Metazoa; phylum Chordata; order Ceratodontiformes; family Protopteridae; genus Protopterus; species Protopterus annectens. The sequence goes on along the minus strand of NC_056751.1, from coordinate 777,618,871 downwards.
TGTACGCTGACGCTTAGAAGTAGCAGGTCTCAGTGGTAATGTAATGCTGAGTCCTGATTATACAATACAGATAATAAATGTATTATTACATTTTATAATCCTGATTATAAAATTCTTGTTTTAACCCATGTAGGTCAGTGTCTGGTATGTTGTCTGTCCCATACCAGCTGTGACTGAAAAGCCTGCTCAATGGTGGTGGTAATTCCTATTCTAACCCATGTAGAACACAACCTGGGATGTTGTCTGGTGACACAGGCTATGAATGAAAAGCTTCCCCAATTGTGATTTTTTCCTGTTTTAAACCATTTAGAACACAGCCTGGGATGTTGGCTGGTGACAGAGGCTGTGATTGAAAACCTGCTCAATGGTGATGCTAATTCCCACTTTTACCTATGTAGGACACAGCGCAGCATGTTCTATGGTCCCATACAGGCTGTGAATGAAAAGCCTGCTTCAGTGGTGATGCTAATTCCTGTTCTAACCCATGTAGAACACTGCCCGGGATGTTGTGTGGTCCCATAGAGGCTGTGACTGAAAAGCCTGCTCAATGGTGATGCTAGTTCATGTTTTAACCCATGTAGAACACACAGCCTGGGTTGTTGTCTGTCCCATAGAGGCTGTGAATGAAAAGCCTGCTCAGTGGAGTTGCTAATTCCTGTTTTAACCCATATAGCACACAGCCCAGGATGTTGTCTGGTCCTATAGCGCCTGTGAACGAAAAGCCTGCTCAATGGTGATGCTAATTCATGTTTTTGCATATGTAGGACACAGCCTGGGATGCTGTCTGCCCCCATACAGGCTGTGATTGAAAGGCTAACTCCTGCTTTAACCCATGTAGAACACAGCGCAGGCTAGTGTCTAATCCCATACAGGCTGTGATTTTAAAGCCTGCTTAATGATGACGGTAATTCCTGTTTTAATCCATGTAGAACACAGCCTGGGATGTTGTCTGTCCCATACAGGGTGCGACTGAAAAGCCTGCTTAATGGTGATGCTAATTCATGTTTTAACCCATGCAGAACACAGCTTGGGATGTTGTCTCGTCCAATAGAGGCTGTGACTGGAAAGCTTGCTCAGTGGTAATGCTAATTCCCGTTTTAACCCATGTAGAACAAGGTCTCATACAGGCTGTGACTGAAAAGCCTGCTCAATGGTGATGTTATAGGTTCACAAGTAAGTACTAGGCTATCTGCCCATGGGCATTTATAAGCCTAGGGCACAGAGTGATGGCTTTCAATTCTTGTTTTAACCCATGTAGAAAACAACCCGGGATGTTGTCTGTTCCACAGAGGCTATGATTGAAAAGCCTGCTCAATGATGATGGTAAGTCATGTTCTAACCCATGTAGAACACAGCCTGAGATGTTGTCTGATCCTATAGAGGCTGTGAATGAAATGCCTGCTCAGTGGTGATGCTAATTCCTGTTTTAACACATGTAGAACACAGCGCAGGATGATATCCAGTCCCATACAGGCTGTGCTTGTAAAGCCTGCTCAATGGCAATGGTAATTCCTGTTTTAACCCATGTAGAACACAGCCTGGGATGTTGTCTGTCCCATACAAGCTGGGATTGAAAATCCTGCTTAATGGTGATGCTAATTCATGTTTTTATCCAAGTAGAATACAGCCTGGGATGTTGTCTGTCCCACAGAGGTGTGAATGAAAAGCCTGCTCAATGGTGATGCTAATTCCGGTTTTAAGCTGAGTAGAACACAGCTTGAGATGTTGTCTGGTGACAGAGGCTGTGATTGAAAAGCCTGCTCAGTGGTGATGCTAATTCATGTTTTAACCCATGTAGAACACACCCTGGAGTTTCTGGTCCCATAGAGGCTGTGAATGAAAAGCCTGCTCAATGGCGATGCTAATTCATGTTTTAACCCATGCAGAACACAGCCTGGGATGTTGTCTGTCCCATAGAGGGTATGATTTAAAAGCCTGCTCAATGGTGATATTAATTCCTGTTCTAACACTTGTAGAACACAGCCGAGATGTTGTGTAGTCCCATACAGGCTGTGATTGAAAAGTCTGCTAAATGGTGATGGTAATTCCTGTTTTAACCCATGTAGTCAGGGCCTGGGATGTTGTCTGTCCCATACCAGCTGTGATTGAAAAGCCTGCTCAATGGTGATGCTAGTTCATGTTTTAACCCATGTAGAACACAGCTTGGGTTGTTGTCTGTCCCATAGAGGCTGTGAATTAAAAGCCTGCGCAGTGGAGTTGCTAATTCCTGTTTTAATCCATATACACCACAGCCCAGGATGTTGTCTGGTCCTATAGAGCCTGTGAACGAAAAGCCTGCTCAATGGTGATGCTAATTCATGTTTTTGCATATGTAGGACACAGCCTGGGATGGTGTCTGCTCCCATACAGGCTGTGATTGAAAGGCCTTCTCAATGGTGATGCTAACTCCTGCTTTAACCCATGTAGAACACAGCGCAGGCTATTGTCTAATCCCATACAGGCTGTGATTTTAAAGCCTGCTCAATGGTGATGGTAATTCCTGTTTTATCCCATGTAGGACAGGGCCAGGGATGTTCTCTGTCCCATACCAGCTGTGATTGAAAAGCCTGCTTGATGATGATGGTAATTCCTAATCTAACCCATGCAGAACACAGCCTGGGATGTTGTCTGGAGACAAAAGCTGTGAATGAAAAGCCTACTCAATAGTGATGGTAATTAGAAGTTTGGTACTTACCATAACGTTCCATCTGAGTAGGTGTATTCATTTGTCTGCAACCTGTGGGTATGGATCCGATATCGGATCCGAACCGGCATGGTTTATCCAGCTATGGATCCGAGCTCCTAGCTCCTCCCCTCACCCATAATGCCCTGCTCTCCCTACATGCCCTCAGAGTTTGCCCTGCACCAACTACCCTAACTAAAGGGTAACACACCCTATGCAGGACCTGACAAGGCCAGGGGGATAGGAGGGCGGGATGGTTGCAGACAAATGAATACACCTACTCAGATGGAACGTTATGGTAAGTACATAACTTCTAAATCTGAAGTAGGAGATTCATTTGTCAGCAACCTGTGGGACAGAGTCCCCAGCTACCTGAATCTTGGGTGGCCATCATGGAAGGATATTCCGGAGCACCGCGGAGCCAAAGGATGCTCTACCTCTAGACGTGACGTCTAGCTTATAATGAGTAATAAAGGTATGAGATGAAGCCCAAGTGTCTGCTGAACAAATGTCATCCAGAGGAACCCTAGACCTAAAGGCCGCTGAAGTAGACAGACCGGGTCGAATGAGCATGGACTCCCTCCGGTGCGGGCCGAAATGAGCATGGACTCCCTCTGGTGCGGGCCTCCCAGAGGCTTGGTACACCAACAGAATACACTGAGAAATCCAGCGTGACAAGGAAACTTTGGAAATCGGTTTACCCAGATTGAATTTGGCAAAAGAAATGAACAACTGGTCTGATTGCCTATGACCAGCTGTTCTATGAAGATAGAAACGAAGCTGCCTGTGAACATCCAAAGAATGCAGCCTGTATTCACCTTTGTTTTGATACTTAGGAAAGAAAACAGGGAGGTTGATGGACTGATTGATGTTAGCTTCCGAAGCTACTTTAGGAAGAAAGGAGGGATTGATCCTGAGGCACACCCGGTCCGGATGAAAGATCAAATAAGGCGGTTTCATGGACAGGGCCAAGGGACAAGAATTTAAGATAGACTGTGGCCGCAGGTTCGAACGGGGGAGTGGTCAAGGCCTGGAGTACCAAGGAAAGATCCCACGGGGGAACCGTTTCTTTGACAGGGGGTCTGAGCAAAAAGGTGCCTTTTAGGAAGGTTTTGCATAACTTAGCTGACATAAGAGACCCTGAATCATGACCAACATGGTAATGAGATATGGCCGCCAGCTGAACTTTGACCGTGGAACTACTGGCGCCATCATTAGAGTAGTAAGGAAATCTAGAACCAAAGGCAGGGGGACCGTGAAAGGATCCATGCCTTGCCGCTCCGCCCAAATAGAGAAACGCTTCCATTTACTGCAGTAAATTTTTCTGGTAGATGGCTTGTGGGCCGCTACCAGAATGGCCTTTAACTGGGGACGAGATACCAGGAGTCCTGATTAGGAGTGGAACTGGAGCAGCCAAGCGGTCAACTTCAGGTTGTCCAGGTTCGGAATTGGTAGGTTCGATGGGTGTGATATCAGATTCGGAATGGGATCTAGAATCCAAGGTGGATTCACTGAATGAGACCTTAGGTAAGGGAACCAGATCTGTCGAGGCCAGAACGGGGCAATGAGGATCATTCTGCACCCCGACCGAGAGGCTTTCTGAAGTACTTGAAGCATCAGAGGTAGAGGGGGGTATGCGTAAAGAAGACCGGGAGGCCAAGCATGCACCAGAGCGTCTCTCGGAGAATCCCCTGGAGGGGGGATTAGAGCGAAAAAACTGTCGCACTTGGCGTTTAAGGGAGAAGCAAAGAGATCGCAACAGGGAGTCCCCCACTGTGCGAAGATACGTTTCACTACTTGAGAATTGAGACACCACTCGTACGGGGAGAGAATGGTGCAACTGAGCTTGTCCGCTAGGATGCTGGACCGACCCAGAATATGCGTTGCGATGAGAAAGCGGTTGGTGGAGATCGCCCATTCCCACACTCTCATGGCTTCGACACAAAGGGTATGACCTGGTTCCCCCCTGTTTGTTGATGTACCAGACCACCGACATGTCTGATTGAATCGCAATTGTTCCCAGGGGAAGGAGGGCTTGAAGTGCTTGCAACGCCAAGAGCACCGCCCTCATTTCCAGAACATTGATATGCAGGGAGGTCTCAATCGCTCCACGTGTCTTGGACCGTCCGGCCCGCAAAATGCCCCCCCCCCACCAGAGGCAAATAGCGTCCGTGGTCACTGTAGCGAGAGGGGGAGATGCACAAAAAGGGCGGCCCCTGTGGAGGTCCGGGGAATGGAGCCACCACAAGAGAGACCGCTTGCAAGCCTTGCTGATTGCAATGGGATGATGCAGGGGGAGGGAGAGAAATGACCACTGCACCTGAAGTGTCCATTGAAGTACCCGCATGTTCAAGCGGGCGAGCGGAAGAGTAATCGCTGCCGCCATAGACCCTAGCGCCCTCAGGATCAATTCCGCAGGTGTTGAGCTGGAGTCGTAGATTCCGAACTCTGTCGGTTGTGAGAAAGGCTCTTAAATTCCTTGTGTCTAACCTGGCTCCTATAAATTCTATTATCTGAGTAGGGACCAGGTTGGACTTTTCTATGTTTACCGTGATGCCTAGCCAGGGAGCTAGGCAAAGAAAGAAATCTCTTGCCAAGGAGAGTAGATGCCGTGTTAGGGCGGTGAGAAGCCAGTAGTCTAGGTACGGAAAGACCTGCACCCCCTGAAGCCTCAGGTGGGCCGCAACCACTGCTAATACTTTGGTGAACACCCTGGGGGCTGTGGTGAGACCAAAGGGAAGGACCCTGAACTGGTAATGACTAGCTCCCAGCCGGAAGCGAAGGAACCTCCTGGACTGTCTGTCCACAGAATGTGGTAGTACGCATCCTTGAGGTCTATAGAGCACATCCAGTGGTTCTCCCCTAGAAGGGGGAGGATGGACTGCAGAGTGACCATCCGGAACTTCTCTTTGGGAACTGCCAGGTTCAATAGGGACAGGTCAAGAATGGGTCTTAGGTCCCCCGTAAAAAGAACCTGGAGTAGAACCCTGATCCGATCTGGTCTGGGGGGACGGGCTGGATGGCTCTTTCTCAGCAGATGGCCAATTTCTGCTGAAGCGGCCTCCCTCTGATCGGGTGGAACATCGGGGAGGGTTTTTAATTTTGGGACATAAAGAAAGGGAATTTTGTAACCTCTGGATATAATCTGGAGAACTCAGCGGTCCAATATAATAGACTCCCATGCCGCTAGGTGCTCCGAAAAACGTCCCCAGACTGCCACCAGAGTGGAGCAGTCGGGCAACCCCTCAGGGTTGCTGCGTGCGACGTTCAGAGAAAGGTTCTTTGGACCCAAAGTTCCTGGGAGCCCCTCTGCCCCGAGGGCGGTGTCCTCCCTGTCCTCCTCTGCCACGGAAGGACTAGTTGTCCGGAGCGGGTTGGGATTGCTGCGACTTCCGGAACCACATCTTCTTCTGGCCCTTTTGGTTCCTAGAATAGGACCTCTGGGGCACAGAGAAGCGGACTCAGACGGCAGACAGCGTCTTCCAGTCCTTCTCGCTCTGAACTAGAGTGTCGCAAACAGTCTTCCCAAAAAGGGCAGAACCGTCAAAGGGGGCATTCGCGAAGGACGCCTTGAAGGGCTCCGTAAAATCGCAGTGGCGGAGCCAGGCCTGGCGTCTTGCGACTAGGCCCACTCCTGCAGCTCTAGCGGCTCCCTCGATAGCGTGGAAAAGTAACTGCATAGAGGTGTTGGTCACGGAACGAAGAGTGGCCATACGGGTGGAGTGCAAAAGTTTGTCCTCCTCCGACATGGACTCTGGTGGGATGCAGCGTATTCTTTGATAAGATCGAGCTGCATCCTAATGACATGTGCCAAATAGTTGAGCGCCCTCACTGAGAAGGTCGCTGATCTAAACATTTGCTTCCCCAAACGGTCCATCCTCCGAGACTCCTTGCTCGGGGGATGGACTGAGGGACTCTCCTGGCGAGTTCCCTCTTAGTGGCTGCTGCCAACATGGCATCTACCGGGGGTCCCTTGCTCCAGTGGGCACGGTCAGCAGGGGGGGCCAAGGATCCTGTCAAGCCTCTTGGGGATTGGCTCCACAGTGTCCGGTTCCTTCCACGCCCTGGTGGTAATAAGGTCCACCAGGGGGTCGGCAGGAGGGGATACCCAAGAGGTAGACTGGCCCGCTTCAAATGCCTCCAAGAACAGGGACTCGTCCGAGGAAGACTTTGGGGCAGACCACCCACCTCTTATCCGTAACATTTCCATGATGTCTCCAAAGGAGACATCCTCAGGGGGTGATCTTGGGGAGCGTTCCCCTTCCTCCAAGTCAGGGTCTTCAGGGGGAGTCTATGTGCCTCCTCTTACACGTATGCTTGCAAGGTGCTTCCTCGGGGGGGCTGTCCGAGGAGCCCTCGCAAGCTGTGTCTAGTTCCAAAGGAACTGCTTGGGGCAGTGAAGCGGGCTGTCCCAGTGGCCGGGTGACGGAAGCCTGGCCCAGAGCAGATGGAGTGCGGGACGGAGCCGAAGCAAGGGCCAGGGGTTCGGATGCCCTCAACAGAGCCCTCTCTACTACATCAAAAGCAGAAGGGGAGCCAGCCTCGACTATAGGATCCGAAAGCCGGCTCCCCCTCGGATCCGATGAGTGGATCGGAGCCGGCGCCGAGCCCCTCGGATCAGAGGGAACAGTGCGCTCCGACAGGGACGGCGCCAAAGGCACAGAGTCCCTCTGATCCGAAGCTCGGGCCAAGGCTCCGAGAGGTCGGATCCGAAGTACCCAGGACTGTCGGCGCCGACCCCCCCCGGCTCAGAGGCTGCCCGTCTCAGAGCACTCCGAACCCGGGTAGCAGGTCGGAGAAGGAGCTATGGGCTTGAAAAATGGGGGGGGAGGCAGGAGCACTCCCATCTGCATCTGGGCCTGGATGAACCTTCACATCATCTGTTCCAGATCAGCATCGGAGAGGCTGTAGGTAGACCTCGACGAGGCCACCGAGGTAGGCCTTGAGTGCCGCCTCAGCCTCGAAGGAGGTCGGGTCTCCTCATCCTCAGGCCCCGGAGAAAAACAAGGAGACCGGAGCAGAGGAGGAGGAGAACCAGCAGCCAGAGAGGCCGGAGAAGAAGCCCGCTTAGCCGGCGTGGCCGAGACGGAGGTCTCGGCCCGCTGCTTGTGGTGCTTCTCTCTCCGGTCCTTCTTCCTGGCTTCCCTCTCCCCCGAGCCCGTAGAGGGAGTTTGAATCCCGGGTGGAGGGGGAGCAGGCAAGGCAGGAACTGCCGGAGCTGTAACTACCAACGGGGCGGGGGCCGAAGCAGAGTCCGGGGGCAAGAGTCCCGCCAAGACCAGCTTCGACCTCTGCTCCTCCAATGCCCTGGGGTTGAACCCTGCACAAATTGAACACCCAGAAGTGAGGTGTTCAACCCCAAAGCATCGAACGCACAGAGTGTGGCCATCAGCAGGGGAAAGCTTAAGGCCACACTCGAAGCATTTAGAGAAAATAGGCTTTGGGGCCTCAGACATACTTATTTTTTTTAAACAAAAAAGTAAAGTACTGAAAACTACACTCACGCAAGGCCCCAAAGAAAACTCACACACACTACTATGCACCAGCAAGGGGAGGGTAACAAAAAGTAAGTAAGTTAAGCCCAAAAAAGATAAATTATATAGGGAACCTATCACACAGTTTTTAAATTTAAACTATCAAAATCTATTTAACAAGAAAAATATCACTTAGCTCAGGAGCTCAAGAAAATCCAGCTGTCACCATGCGCGGCAAACTAGATCTGGGGTCATGTAGGGAGAGCAGGGCATTATGGGTGAGGGGAGGAGCTAGGAGCTCGGATCCATAGCTGGATAAACCATGCCGGTTCGGATCCGATATCGGATCCATACCCACAGGTTGCTGACAAATGAATACACCTACTTCAGATTCCCTGTTTTAACCCATGTATAACACAGCCTGGGATGTTGTCTGGTCCCATACAGGCTGTGATTGAAACGCCTGCTCAATGGTGATGTTAAATCCTGTTTTAACCCATGTAGTACACAGCCTGGGATGTTGTCTGGTCCTACAGAGGCTGTGAATGAAAAGCCTGCTCAATGGTGATGCTAATTCATGTTTTAACTCATGTAGGACTCAGCCTGGGATGTAGTCTGTCCCATACCGGCTGTGATTGATAAGCTGGCTCAATGATGATGGTAAGTCTTGTTCTAACCCATGTAGAACACAGCCTGAGATGTTGTCTGATCCTACAGAGGCTGTGAATTAAATGCCTGCTTAGTGGTGATGCTAATTCCTGTTTTAACACATGTAGAACACAGTGCAGGATGATATCTAGTCCCATACAGGCTGTGATTGTAAAGCCTGCTCAATGGTGATGGTAATTCCTGTTTTAACCTATGTAGAACACAGCCTGGGATGTTGTCTGTCCCATACAGGCTGTGATTGAAAAGCCTGCTCAGTGGTAATGCTAATTCATATTTTAACTAATGTAGAACACACCCTGGGGTATCTGGTCCCATAGAGGCTGTGAATGAAAAGCCTGCTCAATGGTGATGCTAATTCATGCATCAACCCATGTAGAACACAGCCCAGGATGTTGTCTGGTCCCATACAGGCTGTGACTGAAAAGCCTGCTCAGTGGTGATGCTAATTCCTATTTTAACCCATGTAGGACACAGCGCAGCATGTATCGTCCCATACAGGCTGTGAATGAAAAGCCTGCTTCAGTGGTGATGCTAATTCCTATTTTAACCCATGTAGGACACAGCGCAGCATGTATCGTCCCATACAGGCTGTGAATGAAAAGCCTGCTTCAGTGGTGATGCTAATTCCTATTTTAACCTATGTAGGACACAGCGCAGCATGTATCGTCCCATACAGGCTGTGAATGAAAAGCCTGCTTCAGTGGTGATGCTAATTCCTGTTCTAACCCATGTAGAACAACATCCCGGGATGTTCTGTGGTCGCATAGAGGCAGTGACTGAAAAGCCCGCTCAATGGTGATACTAATTCCTGGTTTAACCTATGTAGAACACAGCATGGGATGTTGTCTATTCCATACAGGCTGTGATTGAAAAGCCTGCTCAATGGTGATGCCAATTCCAGTTTTTCCTCGTGTAGAACACAGCCCGGCATGTTGTCTAGTCCCATAGAGATTGTGAATGAAAAGCCTGTTCAATGGTGATGCTAATTCCTGTTTTAACCCATGTAAAAAACAGCCTGAGATGTTGTCTGTCCAATATAGGCTGTGAATGAAAAGCCTGCTCAATGGTTTTGATAATTCATGTTCTAACCCATGTAGAACACAGCCCAGGATGTTGTCTGGTCTTATAGAGGCTGTGATTGAAAAGCCTGCTCAGTGGAGGCGCTAATTCATGTTTTATCCCGTGTAGAACACAGCCTGGGATGTTGTCTGATGACACAGAGGCTATGAATGAAAAGCCTGCCCAATGGTAATGCTAACTCATGTTTTAACCCATGTAAAACACAACCTGGGATGTTGACTGGTGGCATACAGGCTGTGAATGAAAAGCCTACTCAATGGTGATGCTAATTCCTATTTTAACCCATGTAGAACACAGTGCAGGATGTTGTCCAGTCCCATACAGGCTGCGACTGAAAAGCCTGATCAGTGGTGATGCCAATTCATGTTTAACCCATGTAGAATACAGCCTGAGATTTTGTCTGGTCTCATACAAGCTGCGACTGAAAAGCCTGCTCAATGGTAATACTAATTCCTGTTTTAACCCATGTAGAACACAGCTCAGGATGTTGACTGGTGACATACAGGCTGTGAATGAAAAGCCTGCTCAATGGTGATGCCAATTTCTGTTTTAACCCATACAGAACACAGTCTGGGATGTTGTCTGCTCTTATAGAGGCTGTGATTGAAAAGGCTTCTCAAGATGGTGATGCTAATTCCTGTTTTAACTCACGTAGGACACAGCCTGGGATGTTCCTGGTCCTATAGAAGCTGTGAATGAAAAGCCTTCTCAATGGTGATGTTAATTCATGTTTTAACGCATGTAGAACACAGCCTGGGATGTTGTCTGTCCCATACAGGCTGTTATTGGGAAGCATGCTCAATGGTGATGTTAATTCATGTTTTAACGCATGTAGAACACAGCCTGGGATGTTGTCTGTCCCATACAGGCTGTTATTGGGAAGCATGCTCAATGGTGATGTTAATTCCTGTTTTAACCCATATTGTCTGGTCTTATAGAGGCTGTGAATGAAAAGCCTGCTCAATGGTAATGTTAATTCCTGTTTTAGCCCATGTTGTCTGGTCTTATAAAGGCTGTGAATGAAAAGCCTGCTCAATGGTGATGTTAATTCCTGTTTTAACCCATGCAGAACACAGCCTGAGATGTTTTCTGGTGACACAGAGGCTGTGAATGAAAAGCCTGCTCAATGGTGATGTTAATTCCTGTTTTAACCCATGCAGAACACAGCCTGAGATGTTTTCTGGTGACAGAGGCTGTGAATGAAAAGCCTGCTCAATGGTGATGTTAATTCCTGTTTTAACCCATGTTGTCTGGTCTTATAGAGGCTGTGAATGAAAAGCCTGCTCAATGGTGATGTTAATTCCTGTTTTAACCCATGCAGAACACAGCCTGAGATGTTTTCTGGTGACACAGAGGCTGTGAATGAAAAGCCTGCTCAATGGTGATGTTAATTCCTGTTTTAACCCATGCAGAACACAGCCTGAGATGTTTTCTGGTGACAGAGGCTGTGAATGAAAAGCCTGCTCAATGGTGATGTTAATTCCTGTTTTAACCCATGTTGTCTGGTCTTATAGAGGCTGTGAATGAAAAGCCTGCTCAATGGTGATGTTAATTCATGTTTTAACCCATGCAGAACACAGCCAGAGATGTTTTCTGGTGACACAGAGATTGTGAATGAAAAGCCTGCTCAATGGTGATGTTAATTCCCGTTTTAACCCATGCAGAACACAGCCTGAGATGTTTGCTGGTGACACAGAGGCTGTGAATGAAAAGCCTGCTCAATGGTGATGTTAATTCCCGAGGCTGTGAATGAAAAGCCTGCTCAATGGTGATGTTAATTCCTGAGGCTGTGAGTGAAAAGCCTGCTCAATGGTGATGTTAATTCCTGAGGGTGTGAATGAAAAGCCTGCTCAATGGTGATGTTAATTCCTGAGGGTGTGAATGAAAAGCCTGCTCAATGGTGATGTTAATTCCTGAGGGTGTGAATGAAAAGCCTGCTCAATGGTGATGTTAATTCCTGAGGCTGTGAATGAAAAGCCTGCTCAATGGTGATGTTAATTCCTGAGGCTGTGAATGAAAAGCCTGCTCAATGGTGATGTTAATTCCCGTTTAACACAGCCTGAGATGTTTGCTGGTGACACAGAGGCTGTGAATGAAAAGCCTGCTCAATGGTGATGTTAATTCCCGTTTAACACAGCCTGAGATGTTTGCTGGTGACACAGAGGCTGTGAATGAAAAGCCTGCTCAATGGTGATGTTAATTCCCATTTTAACCCATGTTGTCTGGTCTTATAGAGGCTGTGAATGAAAAGCCTGCTCAATGGTGATGTCAATTCCCGTTTTAACCCATGCAGAACACAGCCTGAGATGTTTGCTGGTGACAGAGGCTGTGAATGAAAAGCCTGCTCAATGGTGATGTTAATTCCCGTTTTAACCCATGCAGAACACAGCGTGAGATGTTTGCTGGTGACACAGAGGCTGTGAATGAAAAGCCTGCTCAATGGTGATGTTAATTCCCATTTTAACCCATGCAGAACACAGCCTGAGATGTTTGCTGGTGACACAGAGGCTGTGAATGAAAAGCCTGCTCAATGGTGATGTTAATTCCTGTTTTAACCCATGCAGAACACAGCCTGAGATGTTTGCTGGTGACACAGAGGCTGTGAATGAAAAGCCTGCTCAATGGTGATGTTAATTCCTGAGGCTGTGAATGAAAAGCCTGCTCAATGGTGATGTTAATTCCTGTTTTAACCCATGCAGAACACAGCCTGAGATGTTTGCTAGTGACACAGAGGCTGTGAATGAAAAGCCTGCTCAATGGTGATGTTAATTCCTGAGGCTGTGAATGAAAAGCCTGCTCAATGGTGATGTTAATTCCCGAGGCTGTGAATGAAAAGCCTGCTCAATGGTGATGTTAATTCCTGAGGCTGTGAATGAAAAGCCTGCTCAATGGTGATGTTAATTCCTGAGGCTGTGAATGAAAAGCCTGCTCAATGGTGATGTTAATTCCTGAGGGTGTGAATGAAAAGCCTGCTCAATGGTGATGTTAATTCCTGAGGGTGTGAATGAAAAGCCTGCTCAATGGTGATGTTAATTCCTGAGGCTGTGAATGAAAAGCCTGCTCAATGGTGATGTTAATTCTCGTTTAACACAGCCTGAGATGTTTGCTGGTGACACATTCCTGAGGCTGTGAATGAAAAGCCTGCTCAATGGTGATGTTAATTCCTGAGGCTGTGAATGAAAAGCCTGCTCAATGGTGATGTTAATTCCTGAGGCTGTGAATGAAAAGCCTGCTCAATGGTGATGTTAATTCCTGAGGCTGTGAATGAAAAGCCTGCTCAATGGTGATGTTAATTCCTGAGGCTGTGAATGAAAAGCCTGCTCAATGGTGATGTTAATTCCTGAGGCTGTGAATGAAAAGCCTGCTCAATGGTGATGTTAATTCCTGAGGCTGTGAATGAAAAGCCTGCTCAATGGTGATGTTAATTCCTGAGGCTGTGAATGAAAAGCCTGCTCAATGGTGATGTTAATTCCTGAGGGAGTGAAAAGCCTGCTCAATGGTGATGTTAATTCCTGAGGGAGTGAATGAAAAGCCTGCTCAATGGTGATGTTAATTCCTGAGGGTGTGAATGAAAAGCCTGCTCAATGGTGATGTTAATTCCCGTTTAACACAGCCTGAGATGTTTGCTGGTGACACAGAGGCTGTGAATGAAAAGCCTGCTCAATGGTGATGTTAATTCCCGTTTAACACAGCCTGAGATGTTTGCTGGTGACAGAGGCTGTGAATGAAAAGCCTGCTCAATGGTGATGTTAATTCCAGTTTAACACAGCCTGAGATGTTTGCTGGTGACACAGAGGCTGTGAATGAAGAGCCTTCTGAATGGTTTTGCTAATTCCCGTTTTAACCCATGCAGAACACAGCCTGAGATGTTTGCTGGTGACACAGAGGATACTACGCGGGGAACAAATAAAAAGTTACACACAAATATTATCAAGTTTCCTTTCAGTACTTATCCTGACTCCTGTTGTAACCCATGTAGAACAGCGCATGATGGTTCCGTAGAGGGTGTGTGCGCGCGCATCTCTGTGTGCGCGCGCGTCTCTGTGTGCGTCTGCGTGCGTGTGTGTGTCTGCGTGTGCGTGTGTGTGTGTGTCTGCGTGTGCGTGTGTGTGTGTGTCTGCGTGTGCGTGTGTGTGTGTGTCTGCGTGTGCGTGTGTGTGTGTGTCTGCGTGTGCGTGTGTGTCTGCGTGTGCGTGCGTGTGTCTGCGTCTGCGTGTGTGTGTCTGTGTGTGTGCGAGTCTGTGTGTGTCTGTCTCTCTGTGCGTGTCTGTGTGTGTCTGTCTCTCTGTGTGTCTGTGTGTGTGTGTGTGCGTGTCTCTGTGTGCGTCTGTGTGTCTCTGTGTCTCTGTGTCTCTGTGTGCGTCTCTGTGTCTCTGTGCGCGTCTCTGTGTCTCTGTGTGCATCTGTCTGTCTCTGTGTCTCTGGTGTGTGGTGTGTGGTGTGCGTGTGTCTGTGTGTGCGTGTCTCTGTGTGTGCGTGTCTGTGCGTGTGTGTGTGTGTCTGTGTGTGCGTGTCTGTGTGTGCGTGTCTGTGTGTCTGTCTCTATCTGTGTGTCTGCGTGTGTGTGTGTGCGTGCCTGTGTGTGTGCCTGTGTCTCTGTGTCTCTGTGTGTGTGCGTGTCTGTGTGTGTGTCTGTGTGCGTGTGTCTGTGTGTCTGTGTGTTTGTGTGTGTGTGCGTGTGTGTCTGTGTGCGTGTGCGTGTGTCTGTGTGTCTGTGTGTCTGCGTGTGTGTGTGTGTGCGTCTGCGTGTGTCTGTGTGTGCGTCTGCGTGTGTCTGTGTGTGTGCGTCTCTGTGTGCGTCTGTGTGTGTGTGTGTGTGTGTGTGCGTGTGTGTGTGTGGTGTGTGTGTCTGTGTGTGTGTGTCTGTGTGTGTGTCTGTGTGTGTGTCTGTGTGTGTGTCTGCGTGTGTGTGTGGTGTGTGTGTGTCTGCGTGTGTGTGTCTGCGTACGTGTGTGTGCGTGTCTCTGTGTGCGTGTGTGTGTCTGTGTGTGTGTCTCTGTGTGTGTGCGTGTCTGTGTGTGTGTGTATGTGTGTGTGCGTGTGTGTGTCTGTCTGCGTGTGTGTGTGTCTGTGTGTGTGTCGCTCTCTGTCTCTGTGTGTGTGTGAGTGTGTCTCTCTCTGTCTCTGTGTGTGTGTGTGTCTCTGTCTGTGTGTGTGTGTCTCTCTCTCTCTGTCTCTGTGTGTTTTGTGGGGGGGTTTTTTTTT